>NW_021831307.1:0-3000 GCF_006345805.1 Octopus sinensis | reverse complement strand
GAACTTAGACGAAATACCGCAAGGCATTTTGCCCGGTCTGCTAACGTTTCTGCTATTTCGCTGCCTTTTATATTACTAGTATTATTGTAGTTTAGCTTTTTGTCAGTCATGATCCGGTTGATATTCTTTCCAAAGACCTCCCGGTCACTAAAATCTCAGTCTTTTGCTTCGGTCATGAATTCATCCATCGCGTTACGAAAAAGTTATGTTCACGAAAATCTTACTGCTGTGAGGCTTTCCATAAAGCGAAGTGCATCTTCCCATACATTTCAAAGATCATTGAAACGGATGGGAAGATAGGTTTCGCGTTACAACAAGCTTTCAAAGAAGGCTTCCGTAATGTGTAGGATGTCTGTAACTGGTATTATATTTACTAACGAATATGTGCTGTTGACCCTTATGATGATAGTGTAGGCTTTCAGGGAGACTTGGCTTCCTTATCTTAGAAGTAAAGCAAGTACGTTCGATTTCTGTCGTTGTGTGTACATGGCTATCACTGCATATTAATAAATGGGTCATGTTCTCCTCGGTGCCAAAGACACGTAGCAAGCGCATTGTTGTTGATGCTGCGCTGCCTAGACCAAGGTCAGGTTTGATTGAGTAGATTCTAGCTATAATCAGTTTTTATCTATTTTTAGTGTTTTTTCTTATACCAATATTGTATTTTTTCTTTCTTTTTGTTGATATATCTACAATATGTAATGTAATGGTTCTCTAACCATTGGGTTCCTTGTTCCGCTTCGAATTTCCCAAAACGTGTACGCCCCGCTATGAGCAGAAGCATTTAGTACATACACTCACACACGCGCGCACACACATACGCATACACACATACACACACACACAACACAGTAAACACATATTTATAGGTATATACTTTTCTGGTTCTTTCGAATGTTTATAAATACATATAAGATCACCAACACACACACACACACATATATATATAAATGTGTGTGTGCGTGTGTGTGCGTGCGTGCGTGCGTGTGTGTAAGGCTTTTCCCGTTGTAATCCTATAGACATTTAGACTCTTTCTGATTAAGCTGGGTTGTTGTTGTTGTTGTGTTGTTGTTATTGTTAAGGCGGTGAGCTGGCAGAATCGATAGCACACCGGGCAAAATGCTTAGTGGCATTTCTCAGTTCAAATTCCGCCGAGGTCGGCTTTACGTTTCATCCTTTCGGGGCCGATAAAATAAGTACCAGTTATGTACTGGGATCGATGAAATAGACAAGTCCCCTCCCCAGGATTATTATTATTATTTGATATTATCTGTTATTTATTAAAATTCTTTTAATATTTAATTTGCTTTAATGGTAAATTTATAAATTTCAACTTCAGTTAAAATTTTAACCCAGAGTCTATATACACACTCACACACACATGCACACACGCACGCACACGCACGCACACACATCATATCCTTTATCCTTTATCTTTTATTTGTTTCAGTTACTCACTAAATCAACGCTTGGGTATAGTATTTCTTTATCGTTTATAGTCTGGTGCATTTTCTCTCAGTTCAATTCTTTTCTCGAACCGCTAAGTTTACGTAGACGTAAACAAACCAACATCTGTTCTCATGCAGTGGTGGGGTGTGACAAACACATGGACACATAGATTAACATATATACATGCATATATATATACACACACACACACATATATATATATATATACATATATATATAGTTAAAATTTACAGAAAAAGAAAGAGAAGATAGGTGAGGGAATAAAAAGTAGATGTATTAGTTTAAGGCTCGGATATAATGGAAACGTCTGCATTTCGCGATAGGAACTTTCAGACCCACTTCTCTCTCTCTCTCTCTCTCTCTCTCTGTATATATATACATATATACATCGGAGACCCACTTCGGTCACGATTGACCATAGAATTGCACCTAGAAAATTATCCTCCAGAGTACAAGTCCGGGCAAAGTTGTTTATGGAAGACCAGCAGTCGCCCATGCATACCAGCCTCCCCTCTTCACGCCACCGATGTCATCCAAGGGAAAGTAAAGGCCGATATAGCTTGGCACCAGTGACGTCGCAACTCATTTCTACAACTGAGTAAACTGGAACAACCTGAAATAAAGTGTCTTGCTCAAGAACACAACACGCAGCCCGGTCCGGGATTCGAACTCACAACCTCACGGTCGTAAGTTCGACGCACTAATCACTAAGCCATGCGCCTTCACTATATATATAATATATACATGTATATATGAGTATATTATATATATATATTGTGGAAGCACTCCGTCGGTTACGACGACGAGGGTTCCGGTTGATCCGATCAACGGAACAGCCTGCTCGTGAAATTAACGTGTAAGTGGCTGAGCACTCCACAGACACGTGTACCCTTAACGTAGTTCTCGGGGATATTCAGCGTAACACAGAGAGTGACAAGGCCGGCCCTTTGAAATACAGGTACAACAGAAATGGGAAGTAAGAGTGAGAGAAAGTTGTGGTGAAAGAGTACAGCAGGGATCACCACCATCCCTGCCGGAGCCTCGTGGAGCTTTAGGTGCTTTCGCTCAATAAACACTCACAACGCCCGGTCTGGGAATCGAAACCGCGATCCTACGACCGCGAGTCCGCTGCCCTAACCACTGGGCCATTGCGCCTCCACGTATATATATTACATATATATTGTTGGCATCCTTTTTGTCTCGGGAGACAATGGAGTTGCGCATAAAATTGTCTAGTCCGGCTTTTACATTTCATGTCCTGATACATTTCCTGTCCTGATACATAGTTTCTTGTTGACGTCTTCTCTTGTCTTTCCATTTTTGCTCTCTCTCTCTCTCTGTCACTCCTTTGTATTCCCTCTTTTACGGTACGTCGCCAATCTCCACAGTTGCCGACAACTGCTTCCCAACCGCTAATATTGATGTAGCAGGTCTTCATGTCCCTTCTGCAAACATCCTTGTAACGTAAGAACGGTCTACCCACAGACCTAGTACCCCTAGCAGCTCTCCGTAAGTATGTCCTTGGGGATT
>NW_021831306.1:0-2966 GCF_006345805.1 Octopus sinensis | reverse complement strand
ATATATATATATATATATATATATATTATATATATATATTCAAAATTATCGTCATGTGCTCCTTGAGAGCGGTCAGCTAAAAGTTTTTGTGCATTTTGATGTCGACATAAGTTCCTTGATATTTTTCTGACGAGAATCTGCATCAATGTACTCCTTATTCCCTCGGATTAGAATATGCAGCCTTCGAAACATATGTCGAGAATAAGGATATTTGTTAACTAGTCGTTCAGCTCCATTCTTCATATACTATAATTATTTTAAAATAAACATACAATTTTCCGCACGAAGACACGTAGTCTATGCCCCAGGGACGTAGCTTCAACCGTGTTCTTTCTGATGTGAATTTGCTACCCAGGTATCGGTTAATTCGAATTATTCTTAATAAGATAATTCATTCAATTACTCAAACATATATATATATATATATATATATATATATATATAAATATATGGCGATTTTTCCCTCTGTCTTCCCTTCTCTGGTTCTTTCCTTCTCCTATGCTTCCGATGAAGAGCTCCGCTCGAAACGTTAAACCCTCCTTCTTCCCTTCCTTCCTGAGCGTCCAATAATACTATATTTGCTCCACGTCCTCGTGTTGTTGTCTTTTTGTCTTTGTGTTTTCATGTTTGGATTAACTTATATATATATATGTACATATATTCATATACATACTCGCGCATGTATATGTACATATATATGCATTCATAGACACATACACACACGTATATACCTGCATACATACATACATACATACATACATACATACAAACACACATGTATATATATATATATGTGTGTGTCTGTGTATACGCACATAAAAACGCATATATTCATAAACACACGTATGCATGTATGCATGCTTACAAGCATACATACTTGTACACATAAACACATTGTGTGTATGCATATATATTTATCTCTCTCTCTTTCTTTCTCCTCATCATGTATATATATATATACCATATATATAATATATATATATATATATATATATATTATATATATAGATATATATATATATATTGCTGTTCGTCTAGTATGTTGATTTTTGTCATTTTTTATGTATCTTGAATTATGCTTGCACTGAAGATTAAAAAGTGCATTTCGCGTGCACTAATTATGAAATCATATGATATGCAGCTGAATTCTTTTTTTAAAATACTCGTTTCGAGAGTTGCATTCCCTCATATTCAGTACAATGTGTTTATTTATTATGGTAGTTTTTACTTTAAGAGTCCCTCCTAGCGTGAGGCGTTTATGTATAATAATGCGCCCTTATATAAATAAACATATTTAAGAGAAATAATTAATGGATTTTTCCTTATGAGGTTTTTCACGCGAACTACTTATAAATTTTTGTACAGATTTGATCCGATTTTTCAATTATATATATATATATATATATAATAGATATATATTATATATCTATATATTATATATATATATACATATATATATTTCGTTTTTGGATTGGTTTGCAAAATTCTTGATATATGAGTTCGTGTGTTGAAGCATATTCTTTTGTGTCTGGGGAGAGTCATTCTCTTTTAGTGCCTTATTATTTAACACAATCACCGGTAAAATTTCGACTTATTTCTTCTTTAGTCAAGACTATGAAAGGTTGCAGGACGCAACGAAAATTTTAGGAAAATAATAATAAGAAATAAGTGGAAATTTTACAGTGAGTGTGTTAAATAATAAGGCACTAAAAGAGATTGACTCTCCCCAGACACAACAGTATAATATATATATATATATATATACATATACATACACACACACACGCACGCACATATATATAGTGTATAAGTATATATATATATATATTATATATATATTATATATAATATATATATATATAATATAATTATATATATATATATATATATACATATATTCATACACATATAGGTACCTATATACTCAGGTTTATTTTCTAAAATACAACTTTCTATCAGTTGCGAATTTCGGTTGCACGTCGTTCTATACAACACGTATTCACTGATTAATCGAAATTCACGCAATTTTCCTTCCGTAGTTATTCCCTTTTTATCTCCTTATATTTCTTTACGGTTTAATGTCTATAAATAACAAACTAAAATAATATAAGCGGAATTAATGGGTGTGTCTTACATTAGATATTTATTTCTGTACGATGTTACTAGAGATGTTTATGTTTTGAGCAAATTCACGACGACGTTCGTTATTAATAGAATATTATTATTTTATAATTTGTCGCCATATTCTCGATACTTTTAAGACTTTCTTTTTGTTGGTTTTAGATAATGACAGGAAATTAAATCATCGATGTTTTTCTAGTTTCTTATTGTTGATCTACCGATTTGTGGGGGGGGGGGGCGGTTAGTTACGTTAGTGTTAACATGTTTAATGTAAGTACAGTTCAAAAGATAACTGGAAATAATTACGTGAAGAATAAGAAAATAGAATTATAGGCGCAGGAGTGGCTGTGTGGTAAGTAGCTTGCTAACCACCCACATGGTTCCGGGTTCAATCCCACTGCGTGGCATCTTGGGCAAGTGTCTTCTGCTATAGCCCCGGGCCGACCAATGCCTTGTGAGTGGATTTGGTAGACGGAAACTGAAAGAAGCCTGTCGTATATATGTATATATATATATATGTGTGTGTGTATGTGTGTATGTTTGTGTGTCTGTGTTTGTCCCCCTAGCATTGCTTGACAAGCGATGCTGGTGTGTTTACGTCCCCGTCACTTAGCGGTTCGGCAAAAGAGACCGATAGAATAAGTACTGGGCTTACAATGAATAAGTCCCGGGGTCGATTTGCTCGACTAAAGGCGGTGCTCCAGCATGGCCGCAGTCAAATGACTGAAACAAGTAAAAGAGAATAAAAGAGAGTGATTAATAATATTACTTGCCTACGTTTGGAAGTAGGGGAGACAACTGCGTAATGGTTTCGGGTTTATTCTTTTCTACTCTATGTACAAGAC
>NW_021831305.1:0-2980 GCF_006345805.1 Octopus sinensis | reverse complement strand
AAAACCAACCAAGATAGGGAACAAACTTTTTGCTACACAGCCACGTCGGCGCCAATTATATTGGATTAATTAACACTGAGTATAAAATGGCTGAAAATTAAACCGATACTAGTCACCAACAATAGTGATCAGGTTTATCCTGGGGCACACACAGCTGGATTTTGAACACAGGATACGAAGAAACGAAAGTCAAAACTGTAAAATAGAGCTATGCGGTCTCTGTCGCAGACATTTCAACAAACTTTTGAAAGTATTTTGGTCTCCTTACTTTGCAATATATCATTGCTACACTTGCTTCCCAACCACATGGTTCCTGGTTCAGTCCCACTGCGTGGCACCTTGGGTAAGTGGCTTGTGAATGGATTTGGTTGACGGAAACTGAAAGAAGCCCGTCGTATATATATGTGCGTGTGTGTGTGTATATTTGTGTCTGTGTTTATCCTCCCACCATCGCTTGACAACTGACGTTGGTGTGTTTATGTCCCCGTAACTTAGCGGTTCGGCAAAGTGACCCATAGATAAGTCCTGGGATCGATTTGATCGACTAAAGGCGGTGCTCCAGCATGGTCGCAGTCAACTGACTGAAGCAAATAAAAGAATAAAAGAACAAAAGAATACTCGTATATAAAAACCACCATAAACATTCCAAATTGTTGTTACTGAGGTCTTTAGGTGAGACTTGGAAAAGTACAAAACAAAGCCACAACAACATCGTAAAAAATAATAGCCCTTTCTACTATAAGCACAAGAGATGAAGGACCAAGTCGACCTCAGCAGAATTTGAGCTACGAGCATTGAGCTCCGGCATGCTAACGTCTGCTGGCGCACAGCAGCAGCAGCAGCAGCAGCAGCAGCAGCAGCAACAACAACAACAACAACAACAACAACAACAACAACAACAACAACAACAACAACAACACAACAACAATAATAATAATAATAATAATAATAATAATAATAATAATAATAATAACGAGTTTTCTAATATAGGCACAAGGACTGAAATTTTGGAAGAGGGGACCAGTTGATTAAATCGACCCCAGTGTTTCATTGATACTTAATCTATCGACCCTGAAAGGCTGAAAGACAAAATACTAATTCCAATTTAAAGGTGAAAAATAGTTGAGAGGCGTAAGAGTGGCTGTGTGGTAAGTAGCTTACGAACCACATGGTTCCGGGTTCAGTCCCACTGTGTGGCACCTTGGGCAAGTTTCTTCTACTTTAGCCTCAGGCCAATCATTATTTGTATTTGACGGATATTTGTCTACATCTTGTTGTTGTTAACACAACGTTTCGGTTGATATACCCCTCCAGCCTTCATCAGGTGTTTTGGGGAAATTTCGAACCTGGGTTCTCATTCCAAAGCTATTTTTCGATGTTATTATTATTATTATTATTATTATTATTATTATTATTATTTTCATCATCATCATCATCATCATTATTATTATCATTATTATTTTTATCATCATCATCATCATCATCATCATCATCATTATTATTATTATTGTTATTATTCATGTCACTGCCTGGAATCGAACTTGGAATCTTGGGGTTAGTAACCCGTGCTCTTAAGCACTATGCCATATGGGCATATGATATTGATGGTTTCTTTTTATTTCTCACAGGAACATCAAACAAAGAAGGCATTAGAAGGACAGTTTATAATTTGTATAGCAGTTAATATGAAAAAGATGAGGAGAGAAGTTAAGAGTTCGAAATAAGAAGAAATAATTACATGTGATCCATGTGAGCTCCCAACCAGGGCAAGGGCAATTCAAAGAACCCTACACGCCTTTGGTCAACCTCATCAACGAGGGCATAAGTCCTCACCCAACTGTTGTTCTCCAATCTACGCTAACCGTTTTTGCCAGTCTTTCCACCTTTGTCAAAAGAGCATTTTCCTCTCCACCATCACTTTCCTTTCCAAGTGAACTTGAAAGGAGACGATGAGGTCTCGACCGAAGAGTAAAATTTCTTTCTTCAATCCTTTCAGACTCACCCATGTAAACGAGTAAGTAGATTTAGTGGAACCGACTGTAACGAACAAACTGGTTACATGCACTGGAAGCAGGTACATTTAAATACCGAGGTAGATTTAATGTAACTGAATACAATTTAATACTGGGGTAGATTTGATGGAATCGAGTACAATGTAAAACACCAGAATTGGTTTAATGAAACCGATTTCAGTGTAATATAACAGGGTAGATTTAATGAACTCGGGTACCATTTAATACCAAGGTAAATTTAATGAATTTAATACTGGGGTAGATTTAATGGAATCAAGTACACTGTAATACACCAGAATTGGTTTAATGAAACCGATTTCAGTGTAATATAACAGGGTAGATTTAATGAACTCGGGTACCATTTAATACCAAAAGTAAATTTAAGGAATTTAATCCTGGGGTACATTTAATGGAATTGAGTACAATGTAACACACCAGAATTGGTTTAATGTAATATAACATTTTCAGTGTAATATAACAGGGTAGATTTAATGAAATCGGGTACCATTTAATACCAAGGTAAATTTAACGATACCGAGTACAGTGTAATATAGTAGGGTAAATTTAATGAAAGCGCGTACAATTTAACACCAGGGTAGATTTAATGAAATTGAATACAATGTAGTATACCAGGATAGATTTAATGAAACCGAGTACAGTATAATATAGCACGGTAGAGTACAATATGATAAAACAGGATTGATTTTATGAAAGTGAATACAATTTAATTTCAAGGTAGATTTAATGCAACCGAGTACAATGTAATACCAGGGTATATAATAAAGTACAAAGATGGATTGTGACCACTTGGTACTTATTGGGACCAAATATAACACAAGCGTAGATGGAATTGAAACAAGTATAACAGTAGTAAAGGGTAGATTTAATAGAAACATCAATAATGCAATATAAAGGTGAATATAAAAAAAAACTAAGTATAATAAAGTACTGGGATAGATTTAAACAAA
>NW_021831304.1:0-2997 GCF_006345805.1 Octopus sinensis | reverse complement strand
AGAAGAAGAATGGGATTAAGAAAGAATTAAGAAGAAGATAAGAATAGGGTTTCAGGAAAGAGGAATGGGAAGGTGTTTGGCGATAAAGAAAATTATAAATCGGACGGTTGGTAGGTGTGGGGTGGGGGTGAGAGAAAAAAGGCATATTTAATAAAGTATACCATTTGAAGAATACAACTTTTCATATATGTTCGCATAATATGTATTGCATGCGTGTGTACATAGGTGTACGTATACATATATACATACATGTATATGCACAGTAAAAATGTTTGTATATATATATATATATATATATATATGTGTGTATGTGTCAATATATTATATATTATATACACATACATACATATACATATATATACATATATATATAATATATATATACATATATATATATATATATATTATATACATATATACAATATACATATATATTACATATATACATATATATACATATATATATATATGCATATATATGTTATATATATATATATACATATACATACACATATATACATATATTTATTTATATATACATATATACACACACACACACACACACACACAAACAATATTTATATATATATATATATATATACTATATATATATATAATATATATATATATATATATGTCATTATATATGTACATATATATATATATATATATGTCCATATATATATGGTATATATATAGGGGGGGGGTCGAAGGCATTTGTTCTGAAATGCTTAAAATACGAAAGAATGGATCACCGATTTTCTGCAGGAATTATTTTTCATTTTTTATTAAAGAGGAATAAAAATCATAAAAAATCCTTAGTAATATAGAAATAAGCAAATAAAATTGGGTTTAATGTACCCCCAAAGATATATTCGGAAAATATTGTGAAAACGCACAAGATTCCTTTTTTTTTTTTTTTTTTTTTTTTTCATAGAAGCATAATTCACATTTTGTTTTGTTTGCAACGAAGGGTTGTTTGTTTTGCTTTTTTTTTCTTTTTTTATATTTTTCTTAATTGGGGTGGGGGAGGTGGGGTATTGTGTTTATGTTCGTTTTCTTGTTATTGTTGTTATTCTCTTTTTTAAGAAGGAATAATGAAATTTTGTGGGGAATTATACTGCCAATGTAATAGCAGCACAGTTGGCTTTTTGTAACAGAGAAATAGAGAGAGAGAGGTGTCAGCCTACAAAGCAATAGATTGAGAGTTCGTGTTCGGTTACCACCAACGTGGAACTGTGTGTGAAAGTTCGATATCTACTTCTACTCACTGAGACAGATTTACAGTTTCACATTTCTTGCTGTTGTCTTCTTTTCTTCTTCTTCTTCCAATCTTATTCTTTATTGCCCACAAGGGGCTAAACATAGAGGGGACAAACAAGGACAGACAAACGGATTAAGTCGATTATATCGACCCCAGTGCGTAACTGGTACTTATTTAATCGACCCCGAAAGGATGAAAGGCAAAGTCGACCTCGGCGGAATTTGAACTCAGAACGTAACGGCAGACGAAATACCTATTTCTTTACTACCCACAAAGGGCTAAACACAGAGGGGACAAACAAGGACAGACAAACGGATTAAGTCGATTGTAACGACCCCAGTGCGTAACTGGTACTTAATTTATCGACCCCGAAAGGATGAAAGGCAAAGTCGGCCTCGGTGGAATTTGAACTCAGAACGTAGCGGCAGATGAAATACTGCTAAGCATTTCGCCCGGCGTGCTAACGATTCTGCCAACTCGCCGCCTTTCTTCTTTCAATCAGGACTCATGCCATTAGACCCAAAGAATAATCTCTAATTCGAGCCTACTCTAAGCTACTAAGAATGCGATAAACTGGCGGTTGCACGGGTGCGAAAGCTACGTTGTTATCCTCATTCCGTAAACGATGGCTTTTAACGGGTGGAAAGCTAGGGTCTGAAAGTTTTACCACATAGTGGGTTACACCATGGTTCCTCTGCTTTGTGGCAGAAGTAAGAAGAAAGAGTAAGAGAAAGTTGTGGTGAAAGAGTACAGTGGGGTTCACGACGCCGGGCGCGGGGTTGATCCCTGTTGTACTCTTTCAACTTTCTCTCAATCCTTCTTCCTGTTTCTTGAGTAACGTTGCGATGGACTGGCGTCCCATCCAGCTGGGGGGAACACATACGCCATAGAAACCGGGGCCTCGTGGATCTTAGTTGTTTTTGCTCAATAAACACTCACAATGCCTGGTCTGGGAATCGAAACCGCGATCCTTCGACCGAGAGTCCACTGCCCTAACCACTGGGCCATTGCGCCTCCACAGCTGCTGCTGCTGTTTTGCCCAGGTTAACCTTGATCGGGTGAAATGTCTGAGAGAAATTACCTAGTGTAGACTATCAAGACTATGAATAAGGTAGGGTTAATGCCTCAACTTAGATGTAACAGAGAATGAATGGATGGTCTACCACAGAAGAATGGAGTTAATTATAACAGAATACTTGAGCATGGACGTAGTAACCAGCAGAAATTGAATTGTGTATCATCGAGGGAGAAGTTGAGCAAAGAATTCATCCAAGCAGATGTAATGCAACATTGTCTGCACAAACAAATTGCTGGAGAAAAATAGCTTACGGGCTTGATATTTTACACCGTCTAATTAAGAATATATTACATGGAAGTGTTAAAGTGATAGATATTCTGTAAGTTTGAAACGTTTTGACGCTGCCGTTTTAACGCCGTTTTAGCGCCGTTTATTTGACGTCGTTCAATCGACGTTTTTTAACGCTTCTTTCGTTTAAATGTTTCTTTCGTTCTCTGTCTCTCGCTCTATTGCTCTCTCTTTCTCTCTATCTATCTATCTATCGGTCTATCTATTTATCTCTGTTCATTTCTCTCTCTCTCTTTCTCTCTCTCCCTCCCTCTCTCTCTCTTTCTCTGTCTATCTATCTATCTATCGGTCTATCTATTTATCTCTGTTCATTTCTCTCTCTCTCTTTCCCCCCATCTTTTTCTCTCTCTCTCTCTCTCTCTCTCTC
>NW_021831303.1:0-3023 GCF_006345805.1 Octopus sinensis | reverse complement strand
CACGCACACATGCAACATGTTCGGTTACATGTAAATCCCTCTCTATATATATATATGTGTGTGTGTGTGTGTGTGCGTCTGTGTCTGTGTCTGTGTGTCTGTGTCTATGTCTGCGTATATGTATATTGCTCTCAAAAGCAGTTGACTACTCATCAACCATCAAGCTATCCTGATATATAATGATATAAAATATCGTCAATCCAAGCCTGAACACCATATATATATATATATATATATATATATATATTATATAAAGGCGGAGGAGTGGCTGTGTAGTTAGTAGCTTCCTAACCAACCACATAGTTCCGGGTTCAGTAAGTGTCTTCTGCTATAGCCTCGGGCCGACCAATGCCTTGTGAGTAGATTTGGTAGACGGAAACTGAAAGAAGCCTGTCGTATATATGTATATATATATAATGGTGTGTGTATATGTTTGTGTGGCTGTGTTTGTCCCCCTAGCATTGCTTGACAACCGATGCTGGTGTGTTTACGTCCCCGTCACTTAGCGGTTCAGCAAAAGAGACCGATATAATAAGTACTGAGCTCACAAAGAATAAGTCCCGGTGTCGATTTGCTCGACTAAAGGCGGTGCTCCAGCTTGGCCACAGTCAAATGACTGAAACAAGTCAAAGAATAAAAGAGTAAAGAGTAATATATATGAACGCATGTATTTATATTTACGACAGGAGTGGTTTTATGCTAAGTAGCTTGATTACCAACCACATGGTTACTGGTTCGTATCCACTGCGTTGCACATTGGGCACCTTGTCTTTTACTGTAGCATCGGGCCGACCAAGCCCTTGTGAGTGGATATGGTAGACGAAACTCTTCGTATATATATATATATATATATATATATATATATATATTTGTGGGTGTATATGCAGTGTGTATATGTTTGTATGTCTGCGTTTGTCTCCCCACCGACATCGCTTTACACCGACGGTGTTGTGTTACGTCCCTGTAACTTAGGCGGTTCGGCAAAAGAGACCGACAGAATAAGTACTGGGCTTCCAAAGAATAGGTCCTAGGGTCGACTAACAGGTGTTGCACCAACATGGCCGCAGTCAAATGACTGAAACATCTAAAAGAGAAATAAAAGAGAATATATATAGACCGCAAACTTTTCCATCGACGTTCTAAGTATATTTTAGTAAAGCGCGTTAACGTTTTCCTAACGACAGCTTCAATGTTTACGCTCTCCACTTCCATCGATTCCTCACTAATAATACCCCAAGCTGTTTCTGAAAAAAGAACACTGAAAATATCTTCAAATTTAACCCGAATACACCGAATCTATAACGGAAGATCATTTGTTTCTATGGAGATTTGTTTCTGCTTAGATTTCTACACCATTCTTGCGCTGGTTAACAATATTTGTCGTCACAAATTTGCTTCGGATAATATTGTGTACATAGGCGCAGGAGTGGCTGTGTGGTAAGTAGCTTGTTTACCAACCACATGGTTCCGAGTTCAGTCCCATTGTGTGGAACCTTGGGCAAGTGTCTTCTACTATAGCCTCGGGCTGACCAAAGCCTTGTGAGTGGATTTGGTAGACGGAAACTGAAAGAAGCCCGTCGTATATATGTATGTATATATGTATGCGTGTGTGTGTTTGTGTCTGTGTTTGTACCCCTAGCATTGCTTGACAACCGATGCTGGCCTGTTTCTGTTCCCGTCACTTAGCGGTTCGGCAAAAGAGACCAATATAATAAGTACTGGGCTTACGAAGAATAAGTCTCGGGGTCGAGTTGCTCGATTAAAGGCGGTGCACCAGCATGGCCGCAGTCAAAATGACTGAAACAAGAAAAAAAAAGGGACTATTTTTTGTTTTCTTTACGTGTATTCCACATTCTCTTATATAAGTTTCCTGATAATGAATTCCGTTGCATTCAAAACAATATCCTGCATTTTATAATATCCGACAAGATCATTTGAATTAATAATATTCCTTGTATCAAGTAATCACGAACGCGTAAGCTGGAAGGCAAGTTCTCGATTGTTTTCTTCGCAATATGACTCACGGAAGATCTCCATTGCATGGAAAATTCTAAGCCTTGATTTGACAGGTGAATCTGACAACAAATGAATATTTCACACCTGTCTCATTCCGATTCAGATATTTATTGCGCACATCAGTTTTGATTATCACAAACGAATGTATTCCGATAAGACACGTAGGAAATTATGGAATCATGAGACTTGACCCCTTTTAACGCTTTTATACTGAGTCAGAAAATTATCTGCATTGGACATACCCGATTCCACATAGGAGAATATAGTATTAACAATGAAACGATCAGGTACATTTTTTCTGATTTCCATTTTCGAATCTTCCCTAGAATCAAGAATATCCAGACAACTTGGTGATAGAAATTCAATCACGACTCTCAAACAGAACATTGAACATTTACACATGATTCGAATTGGTATTAATGTAATCATTTGTCAACAAATATTAAAAAATAACGGGAGTGTTAATCCGTCCTACTATAAGAAGATCAACTTCCGATAGATTTAATGTATGGAACGAGCAGCATTTGAACCGCAGCAAAACATCAATTTCAACTGCATCAATGGAAAGGTACTGTACGTTCGTCATGAAGCATGTTTGTACTCATTACCATAAAAGAAAACTTTCAATTTTCTTTCAAAATCTAAGTAAAACTGTGGCAGAATTGACGTCTTCTGCAAAACAGCATGCGCTTTACATGGAAGACTACAAACGGATGTCGAGTGGAATATAGGATATTCTGAATATAGTCTAACCGAAAGCAAAATGGATTATTTTCCTTCATCTGAATAGAATCAAGTTGATTGTTTCTGCTTCTGGAAAATGAATCTTTGGAAATTCTATAAAATAAATTTCAGACTTTATGAGTAAATGATGCTCTCAAAAGTTGCTAGCGATTGAAAACTTACAATAATTTATGATCGTTTTTTATTGAAATTAAACAACAGTTTCTGAAAATTGCTGGTATAATTCACACTTATGGAAATGAGTTGTGTTTTCATTTTCAATA
>NW_021831302.1:0-2897 GCF_006345805.1 Octopus sinensis | reverse complement strand
CTTCGCTTTGAAATCGCGACCTCTTCACTGACAAAATTCAGTGATGCAGTGCGGAATTTTGTCAGGCGGAAACACCTTCCACGCTGCAAATGTTTTGTTTCAGCACACGATCCCTTACATATAGAGAGAGAGAATTAAGTGGTCAGCTGACCACTTAATTTTATTCCTTCAACATAAACGCAACGTTCAAAATACCGCCAAAATACTGCCTGGATTTACCTGGGATTATACCTAAGGGCCTATACCTTCACGAAAGTACGGACCAATCTCTGGAAGAAGATGACGGACTATCCAGTGTACTGACATGCTAGCCTATCACTTGGAATGTCCCAAAACAGTTGTAAGACTTCAAATTAACCTTACCCTAATTAAATATTCTAAATTGCTTGAGATACTTGTCCTACCTTGGTTTTTGTTGTCCTTTTTCCTCTAATATAATATATACCTGCTAACTCGGAAGCCTAATACGGATCCCTACCTCCAACCTCAGCTGTGAATTTGGAACATAACGGATGATCAATTATAGCACTTACTCACTCCTTGTTTTCGTATACATTCGATGCTTTCTTCCAAGGAATCTAATGCTCTTAGCTTAGTTTTTCCTTGGGGCTGGCCAGATTGGAGCAATCTCAAGGTTAATCAGCGGAAATTGCGAGGATAATCTGGTTCTTGCCTGAGGAGACAAAACTTCGAATGACCCGTCCTTGTTTTTTGTATCGTCTATCTGGATATTTTGTTGTCCCTTTTTGTATCACCTAGTAGTCCGGATGTTTTCCGTTTTGGTACCATTTTGTTTTTATATATATATATATATATATATATATATATATATATAGCGGGGTACGTACACTTTGTTCTCTGATATATATATATATATATATATATATAATATATATGTATTTCACTACTGCCCACAAGGGGCTAAACACAGAAGGGACAAACGGATTATGTCGATTACATCGACCCCAGGGCGTAACTGGTACTTAATTTATCGACCCCGAAAGGATGAAAGGCAAAGTCGACCTCGGCGGAATTTGAACTCAGAACATAACGGCAGACGAAATACGTCTACGCATTTCGCCCGGCGTGCTAACGAGTCTGCCAGCTCGCCGCCTTTAATATATGTATGTATGTATGTATGTATGTATGTATGTATAAGTTATATATATATATATATATAACTTATACTCTTATATATGTATATATATATATATATATACATACATGTGTGTGTATGTGTGTGTGTGTGTGTGTGTGAATGATACAGGGTTTGAGAAATCTTGGTAGAATACCAATCCTAAATAGTTACTGAATAGCCTTATGATGTGGTCAAAATATTTCAGTCTCTTCCTTCTTATTTCCTCAGCTTTGATGTGTCATACGAAGACTTTTTCTCATGGAAGTCTATCTATGCACGTATTGTAATGATTCCCTTAGTAAAACTGCATTCCAAAAGTTCCTAATCCACAAGGGTCATATACAGACTAAACTCCAGTCGCAAGCTGATATGCTGCCTATTCAGTATTGGGTATATTTAGTATTCCAAACACTGCAAGATGCCAACGCTACCTGTCTTTTCTTCTAATATATTTGCTTCTACTGTACCGCCAAGGAACACGAACTCCCAAGCGTATTCTACTTCGGGAACATCTGACGCTACCAATTTTTTTGCAAGGTGACAGGATCTTGTATTTTGTGTCATTTATTTTCATACCCCATTTTTTCACATGCTTCGTATAACTGATTTATTGGGTACTTTCTGCCACGGCATATCTAGACTATGAGCCGCCATAGGCAGCCCTTCAGTTTTTCGCCTTCTCACGCCCTCGCCTCCTATACAGGCTTATACAGCAGACCCAAAACTGCCGCCTTCATAAAAATGTCGGCCAAGGTGGATCGCCCCATAAACCTCAACCCACATATACGCTACTGACTTCCAGTTTATCAAAAACTGTGAATATTAGGGTTTTGTTATCAGTATTTCTATGTCTAATGACAAGTCGTAATAAATGCCGGATTTTTATGTAAGTTTTTTGAGTTCTCCCATGATTCCAGGAAGATACTGGAAACAGTGGAGGGCAGCCTAGAATCCTGTCTAAGATCTACGTACAGTCAACTGACCAACCATGAATGCTACATTCTCGATATAATTCGCATTATTAGGGAGATTTAAGCTTATTACTGGTATCAGCTTCATGGGTCCTTCCTCCAGGTGAGGTGGACCTATATAAATGTACAAAGGCCAGCTCTCTCAACAACAGCAGGCAGAGCATCCCACTGAAGAAGTTGGTAGGGTCCAGGTGGCAAACGAAAGTGTCTGGAGAGGACTGAGCAACGAAAAGAATCTACCTACCTACCTATCTAACTAACTATGTAAGGTGGCGAACTGGCAGAACCGTTAGCACGCCGGGCGAAATGAATAGCCGTATTTCGTCCGCCGCTACGTTCTGAGTTCAAATTCCGCCGAGGTCGACTTTGTCTTTCATCCTTTCGGGGTCGATAAATTAAGTACCAGTTACACACTGGGGTCGATGTAATCGAGTTAATCCCTTTGTCTGTCCTTGTTTGTTCCCTCTGTGTTTAGCTCCTTGTGGGTAGTAAAGAAATCTATCTATCTATCTATCTATCTATCTATCTATCTATCTATCTATCTATCTATCTATCTATCTAACTATCTAATCTACCTATCTATCTATCTATCTAATCTATCTATCTATCTATCTATCTATCTAATCTATCTATCTATCTATCTATCTATCTATCTATCTATCTATCTATCTATCTATCTATCTGTCTGTCTGTCTATCTGTCTATCTATCTATGTAGATAGATAGATAGATAGAAAAAGAGAGAGACAGAGAAAAACAGAGAGAAGTAGAGAGACGGAGAGAGAGAAT
>NW_021831301.1:0-2991 GCF_006345805.1 Octopus sinensis | reverse complement strand
TAATAATAATAATAATAGTAATAATAATAATAATAATAATAACACAACATATTTAGTAGTAATGATAATAATAATAATAATAATAATAATAATAATAATAATAATAATAATAATAATAATAATAATGATAATAATAATATCTGCCGCTTTATGAACTTACTCTGTTAAGTCATGCGAGATATAATTGTCTTTCTGTCTGTCTGTCTTAAACAACGGTTATGTTAGAGAGAATGAAATAGAAATGGATTTCCAGAAAAACCAAAAAACGCAAAAAATGCGGTGTTAGGAACCATTGTCATGTGTAAGGACTTAATAATTCCAAGAGTAATTTCCATCACTTTTTGAAGTTTTCATGTTCCAGTTCTGGTTCACCGTCTGTAAAGTCTATTATGAAAAATATCATTTTGAAATAATTTTTCCTCACACACACACACACACAAACATACGCATATTGTTGTATATACATATATACATTCATGTGTGTTATAATATATATATATATATATATATATTATATATGCGTGGGGGTGTATATATATATATTAGATATACATATATATATATATATATATTATATACATTCATATGGTGTATAATATATTATATATATATATATATATAGTATATATATATATATATATATAATATATATATATATATATAGATATATATATAATATATACACTTATATATATAAAATTATACAGAAATTACAAATTACAGAAAAAAATATGATTACAGAAATTACAAGATGTTCCTCGTCTATGGGATTGTCGTTGGATAGGAAGAATTATTAAAATGGATACAAAACCAGTCGCGTAAAGAAAGAATAACAACAAAAAGAGGACCAGTGATAATGATTTAGTTACAATTTTGAGGGGAGGAGGAGTTAGTCGATAAAGTCTTGGCTGATACGTTATTACTTTACTGACCCAGGGGGAATGAAAGGGCAAAATTAGATTTATTGGTATTTGAAATCGGAACGGTAAGAACCAGTTTAAATAACGGAAAGCATTTTCCTCCGAAGTTCTAACGATCCTGCCCCGCCCCCACAACACGAGCAACAACAACGACGACGATGATGATGACGATGATGATGATGACGATGATGATAAAGGGCTACAACTGTGGCGACGATGGCGGTCAAAGCGACGAAGAGGACGACTATGATGATGATGATGATGATGAAAAGTTCGAAAGGATAAAGCAACTCGGTGGAGTCGATATAATTGATCCTACCAGGAAATGAAATCACCCGGCATGAACTCAATCCAATGACTAGAAGTCGGAAAATAGGAAATTATATAACGTATATATTTAGTTCTGTGTGTGTGTGTGTGTGAGAGAGAGAGAATGAGAGAGAGAGAGAGAGAGAGAGAGAGAGAGGAGAGAGAGAGAGAGAGTATATGTATGTGTTTGCAGATGTGTTAGACTGTTGGCCACCCACATAATTTATTCCATCTGTGACTCCAGAAAACGTATGCCCAACATTTAAGCTATATTCTGCATATACCCATGTGCGCATGAGCAGCTGTGATTTTAAATATATGCTTTATTATCAAGTGAATTGTATATGTGTGAAAGAGTGCACCAGTTTGCAACGTGCTGTGTTTGCTTTTCTTTCTATATTTCGCGATGTTTCCACAGGGTTTTTGACTATACAATATGTATTATTTGATCAATCCGAGATTAATTCTCCCACAAAACACGCTGGACAGCTTTTACGAACATTATGATTTAAAAAAAAAAAAGAATTAGAATTCAATGATTCTGCTCAATTTTTATACACACCTGCTTGTTTTGTTATTAAATTTTCTCTTATCAGAATTCATGATAAAAATGCATGTAAAAATGTATGTAAAAATATATTTTTACAAAGCAAACAACCCAAAGCAAATCTTTACACATTGTGCTTTACAGTTGCATGCATATTTTATGTGACTTTCAACTGGATCCTAATACCGACTCTAATAATCAATCAATCATTAGGATAATGGTTTCCCATTGCAAATTTATTGATCCAATACATTTTCTTGTATTTTAAGTTGTCGCATATCAACAAAAATTAATCCCTCCGTTTAATAGCATAATTAATAGCGTTATGTAGTAATCTAGAAATCACAACAGAGATTTATATTGTTTGTTATTTTTTTCCTTTTTATATTTCCCCAGATACCGCCATCTTGCAATGAATCTCTGGCTCAATGTTTCAAATCAACAAAACGATGACACTTTAAGCTGCTGCCAGCAAACTTCTCTGTGCAATCGAGAGAAACAATGCCTCACAAAGTGACATCTCTTTTAAAATAAACATCAATACCATATACATCCCTAATTAAAGTTAACACTCGATATGAATCTATCAATTTCTGATAAATCATAAATATTGGGGGATTCTAAATTATGAGAATGATGTCATACATTTCGTTTGCAAGATTCTTTATATGAGTTCGTGTGTTGAGAGTCAAAATTATTGAAAAGGTTGCAAGATGCAATGAACATTTAAAGAAATTAAAAATAAGAAAAAAGTGGAAATTTTACCGGTGAGTGTGTTACATTATAAGGCACAAAAAGAAAATGACTCTCCCCAGACACAACATAATATGCTTCAACACACGAACTCATATAAAGAATCTTGCAAACCAAATCCCAAAACGAAATATTACAATATATAGAATATTAACTATATAGAATATATATTTCTCTACTCGAAGCACAAGACCCGAAACTGTATAGAATATATTGTGTGAATACGGTTTGTGTAGAATACATATAGAAACTATACTGTATAGAATATATGTTGTGCCCAATATGTTGTGTAGAATACGTTTTGCGTAGAGTATGTGTTGCGTAAAATATGCCATACATATTCTCTGCAAAGCATGACAAGATATTTCTTCATATTTAGACGTTTCTTTGTGTGTCACACAAACATTAAAACGCTTCGGGTGTCCTCAAGCATGTTTTCATGTATATAAATCGTTAATCTTG
>NW_021831300.1:0-2999 GCF_006345805.1 Octopus sinensis | reverse complement strand
CTGCTCGCTTAGCCACGGGTGCGTCATTTGAAGGCTAAAACAATGCGAAGCGCATTGTGACCAGCGATGTGTAACAACATCTGATAGCCTGGTCGGTCACGGTGATCACGGTGATATATATATATATATATATGTATGGTGTATATTCTTCATTAAATCTTACTTCGTTTTAAATATTTCGTTTTAAATATTTATATAATAAATGACCAATAATCGTTATTTATTATATAAGCATTTAATAAGTCCATTATAGAAACATATATATGTTACTTATTTAAATAAAGCATTTTAAAACTATACGTGTATGTGTATGTATGTATCTCTCTTTCTCTCGCTATACATACATACATACATACATACATACATACATACATACATACATACATACATACATACATACATACATACATACATACATCATTATGGGCTGCCCCCTCGTTATCGAGTATGGCCATTGCACGAAGCTTAACTGTTACTGGTGCCTGATCGAATGTGACTTTTTAGCCCAGCTAAAGATCTACAATATCTTGTACAAAATTGGCATACATACATACATACATACGTACATACATACATATAAATATGTATGTGTATGTGTGTGTGTGTATAGCATGTGTATGTTTGTGTGTATGTAAGGGTAGTCATGATGGGTATACTGGGCTTCGTATATTTTACCCCAGTGTCACTTTGATGGCATTGCACTGCTCTCTCACTCAATAATAATAATAATAATGATAAATCTTTCTCAAATTTTTTAGGAGCTATGTCGATTACATCAATCCTAATACTCAACTGGTGACTGGTGCTTAACCTGTCGATCCCAAAAGGATGAAAGGCAAAGTCGACCTCCGCGGAATTTGAACTTAGTACGTAGCAACAGGAGAAATACCTATTTCTTTATTGCCCACAAGGGGCTAAACACAGAGAGGATAAACAAGGACAGACAAACGGATTAAGTCGATTACATCGATCCCAGTGCTTATCTGGTACTTAATTTATCGACCCCGAAGGGATGAAAGGCAAAGTCGACCTCGGCGGAATTTGAACTCACAATGTAATGGCAGACGAAATACCGCTAACCATTTCGCACGGCGTGCTAACGATTCTGCCAGCTCGCCGCCTTAATAATAATAATAATAATATGATAATAATAATAATAATAATAATAATAATATAATAATAATATAATAATAATAATAATAATAATAATAATAAACAGAAGAGTGCCATATCATGTGAAATTGGTTGAACGATATTTCGGCATCTAGCGTGCCTTCCACAGGTTCAAAATTACATGTCAGTCTACTTCCTTTTATTTTAAAGATTATATAGGATCGAGGTAACTCATCCAGAAGTTATAGAGAAATAAATAGAAGAGTGCCATATCATGTGAAATTGGTTGAACAATATTTCGGCATCTAGCGTGCCTTCCAATGAAGTAGACTGACATCTATCGCATGAGCTGGAGATTGCCGTAGATAGATCTACCAGATTCGTGCTTTCCCGACTATACTACCGACAAGTGCTAGCCTCTTGGCGAGCACCTTAGATAAAATCTTTAATTCCGTGTTGAGTAGAGTTATGGGCCTAAAGTTTTCAATCACATCCTCTTCATTTGTATCCTTTCTCAGCAGGATCACCACTCCCCGGCTCACACGACTGGGAATGCCTTCCGTCTGTTGCCAGAAGCAGTAGACAGCTGCTAAAACGGCTCAAACAAGTCCGACACGCGGGCATATAGTTCATAGGGCAGACCATCCAATCCTGGTGATTTGCACCCCACGCAGTACATCTTCCATTTCCTCCACAGAAACCGGCTTCTCGCAGCGCTCGATATCCTTGTCCGATAGGCGCGGCACACGCATTGGTTCAATACCATTTCTTTATTGTTAGTCAAGTGGTTAAATATCTAACCAGCTAACTTATCGATCGTTTGTTTCAAGGCAGACCTTGATGAGGAAGAGCATGTCACTGATGAGGTTGCGAATAACGATGAAAGAACTTTGACAAACAAACAACCAATTGATTGTTTAACCAATAGATTAAACAAACGATCGATTAATGAGTTGTTAGACGTTTAACCAACTGAGTAACAATAAAGAAGTGGTACTGAATCAGCGCGTCCGTTATTGACATAACGACCCTTCCAAGACACAAGATTTTTTTCAACATACGAATTCACATTAAGAATCTTGCAAACCAAATACAAAAACAAAGTGTATGTTTTATCTTTCATCTTTTGTTCCAGTCATTTGACTGCGGCCATGCTGGGGCACAGTCTTGAAGGGTCTTCAGTCGAACAAATCCGCCTCGATAATTATTTTTTAATCATGTGACTTATTCTATCGAACCGCTAAGTTAGAGGAAGATGGACAAACCAACACAGGTTGTCAAAAGGTTGTTGGTTGGGGATGGACACACACTCACACATACACACACACACACACACACACACACACACACACCACACACACACCACACAGACACACACACACACACGTAGAAGAAGGTTGGTGAGAGACTTGGAGATATAGGATGTTTATATAACTCCACATCACTTCAACAAAAAATTGGGAAAAAATCCAAAAAAGAAAGAATGAGGCTGTTGTCTTTTTTTTTCTTTGTCTTTGTTGATGTGTGTCTTTTCTGGAACAAAGAAAAAGACATAAGGAGATGTAGAGAGATAGAGAGAGAGGGGGAGGGAGAGCAATGGATAACGAGGAAGAAGGAGTAAGAGGGTGGGAGAGGGTAAAAAGTCAAATGGATAAACTGAGGAGAGAAGCGTAATAAGAGAGAGAGAGCGAGAGTGAGAGAGAGAGAGAGAGAGAGAGAAGGACAAAGAAATAGAAGGAGGGTGTTTAAAAAGACAATGGTTGAAAGGAAATGAATAGGGAGACAACAGGATAAAGACGAAGAGAAGTGAAGGGCGGAGAGGAGGGGGAATAAAGACAAAAGGATTAAGAAACAGGAGAGTCTTGGAAATGGGGCTCATTGTTTAT
>NW_021831299.1:0-2972 GCF_006345805.1 Octopus sinensis | reverse complement strand
AACAAACAAACATCGAATGCCAAGCAGTGGAACACACATAGATATATACATATATATATATATAAATTTGTATGTATATAAGCATATATATGTATATATATATATATATACATATATAAATATATACATACATGCATATATATATGTATACATATATATACAACATAGGAGTAATACATATATATATGCTGTATGTACGCATGTATGTTTTGGGGTGTATATGTATATACACATATATATATGTGAGTGTGTCTGTGTGTGTATATATGCATGGTGGTTGTCTAATCCTTATACAGAGTTTGACCACCTCTTGTACCTGCATCTTATATTCATCATGGCGCTTGATGTGGCTTTTTAAACCAGACATTATATTGAATAGACACCCACATAGATAGCACCTCCGATTTGCGATTTAGACCACCAGGTGCTGCAGTTAGGTTCCGATCTTTGTGCATCTTAAAATGCTTTTTGAGGTCCCTGTTAGATTTGCAGACCTTGTGGCATACACGGCATTGGATGGTGGTGCACAGATAGATAGGCAGAGTAGTTGATGGAGGTTCGTTTTCCATGAGTTCACAAATGAGATTTGAGTCCAGCAAAAAGAAGGCATGGCCTGTCACAAACTGCACACAAAATAGGCATTGTGATTCACTTTCTCGATCGTAACAACCCCCTATACGCCTATTTAGTTATGAAATTTTACAAATACACTTCCTCAAGGAGATATGATATACCTTTTTATAGTGTGATGTAACTCTTTGGAAAAACAATGCATGCGGCTGAAGAGAGCTTTAAACCATCTTTTATATCTATTATACACTGATGTAATGAACAGGTCATTTTTAAAGCTTGAAACACGTGTACCGCGACATCCTTTGTGTTCTGTTTTTGATTTTATTTGATATATAGTAATATATATATATATATATATGTGTGTGTGTGTGGTGTGTATGTATGTATGTATGTATCAATGCATGTATGATATATGCATATATATATATATATATATATATATATATATATATATATGATTATATATGTATATATATATACATATTATATATATATATAATTCCCTTAATATAAAAAAACACATATATATATAATATAGAGAGAGAGAGAGAGAGAAGAGACAGACGACAGACAGACAGACAGACAGACAACGGTGTTCTTTCTATGAAGTCTACTCACAAGCCTTCGATCATACCGAGAGTATAGAAGAAGACATTTACCCAGGGTGCCACGCATGTGGTTGCAGGAAAAGTTTCTTACCACACATTTACGTCTACGTCTACATATACATACACACTTCTTAACGCACACACATAAGCCCATACACACATACACACACATACACATTACAAGGTCACTACAGGCACACTGGATCTCCTAAAAATATCACAGCTAAATCACCCTTTAATCATATTGTACGATCATACAAAACAAAAAGGATAGATATAATTGATAATGAAGTCCTGACTGAACAAAAAAGTATGGATGGCCAGAAAGTCTGAGATCATAGGTCGTCGGCATTATCATTGTTGGCTTATGGCTAAATGTCAACAGGAAACAGAAATACCATCGACGTCAGCATCAGGTATGGCAATGTCAAAACAACAAAAGTGTCAATAAGAACATTGATATATAAACAATAACGACAACAGCAGCAAGAACAACATAAATGACACTATAGAACACCATATTAATAATATTGCAGCATAGCACATCTTTGGGATATGAACATAAATATATATGTATATATATAATATGAAGGCGGCGAGCTGGCAGAAACGTTAACACGCCCGGGCGAAATGCATAGCCGTATTTCGTTTGCCGTTACGTTCTGAGTTCAAATTCCGCCGAGGTCGACTTTGCCTTTCATACTTTCGGGGTCGGTAAAATAAGTACCAGTTACGCACTGGGGTCGATGTAATCGACTTAATCCGTAAGTCCTTGTTTGTCCTCTCTGTGTTTAGCCCCTTGTGGGTAGTAAAGAAATAGGTATTTCGTCTGCCGTTACGTTCTGAGTTCAAATTCCGCCAAGGTAGACTTTGCCTTTCATCCTTTCGGGATTGGTAAATTAAGTACCAGTTACGCACTGGGGTTGATGTAATCGACTTAATCCGTCTCTCTGTCCTTGTTTGTCCCCTCTGTGTTTAGCCCCTTGTGGGTAGTAAAGGAATAGTACATATATATAATATGGATTTAATCTTTGTAGTGCTGTTGCTTATTCTATCGGTCTTGAAGACTCAGAACTTTTCATACACCCCTGTATATATGTATATATAAAAAAATATGTAAAGAGAGTGCCTACGGTGGCACCTGTCTCTCCTGCCAGCCAGCTCATCTGTGCATTATGTAATAAAATGTGTAAAACTTTGGGCTGGGTTTAGAGGTTATATAAGGGCATCACATGGCATCAATAATGAATCATTTCAGTAAGTCTTTTTGGCAATGGCTATTTTGTGTAACGAAGGTGCAGCTATGATATACATATATGTATATATTGTATATTATATATATATATGTATATATATATATATATATATATATATATATATATATATATATATATATATATATACATATAATAAATAGATAGATAGATAGATAATAAAATAAATAGATAGATAGATAGATAGATAGATAGATAGATAGTAGATAGATAGATAGATAGAGATATATATAATTTTATATATGTGTGTGTGATACATCATACAAGCACCGCACACATGGGCACACGTACGCGCATATACACCCATTAAGACACACACACACTCTCTCTCTTTCTCTCACGCGCGCGCACTTGCACGCGTGCACACGTAGACATAACACGGAAACCAATTAAACACGCTACATTACACGCTGCGCTAAGCTTACTTCCTCTCTGTCTCTCTCACTCTCTCTCTCTCTCTCTTTCTCTCTCTGCTTATTTATAGTATATATATATATATATATATATATATGTACAT
>NW_021831298.1:0-2987 GCF_006345805.1 Octopus sinensis | reverse complement strand
CTCATTTTATCGTTCCCGAAAGGATGAAAGGCACAGTCGACTTTGAAATTGAGAGTAAAGTCGAACAATATGCCGCTAAGCATTTTGTCCGGCGTACAAACCATTCTGCCAGTTCACCATTTAGTACTAGTTCTAATATTGAATTTACGAAAATTGTCCTACGGCCTTTAGTTAACCACTTAGACCATTAATATCAACATTACCTGAATATCATCATTCAGAGTTAGAAAGATTTTCTTATCCAAATTTTAATGTTAAAATGTAAGAATTCAAAAAAAAAATAACAGCGAAAAATAGTTGTATGTTTTATATAAATACCTAGTTTTTGGAATTCTCTGTTGTTTCGGTGAAGCATGTTTCAAAATGTAACGCCTACAAAAACTGCTTTCTCAATCTGAGTTGTAAGTGATTTGGATTTCACAAAACTTTTCTCTCTTTGCAAGAGTCTGCCTGACAAAACTCAATATTATCTGCTGTGGCAGCCGAAGTATATTCCAACAATAACCACAAACAATCCTACCTTTGCAGGAAAAAAAAATGAAACAAATTTATTGACCATCACATTGGTGCCAATTATGAAGACAAACATGTTGATATAAGCACAACTTCAATTATGGGTTGTTGGCTCTGAGCTGTCTCACATTTATGTAGCTTTTCCTTTCTGTTTATAGCGTGTAAGAAAAACGAAGTGGTAACAAAAGGTTCCCGGACTAGATATGCTTGAAAGAAAAAAACAACTAATTTTCCTACGTTTTAACATTTTCGAAATAGCCACTTTGCGCAGCAATACACCGGTGCCAACGTTTCTGCCACTTTTGCAATCCGGCCTGGAAGCCATTTTCCGTAAGCGAGTCGAGGAGTTTCTGCCGTTCAGTCTGGATCTCGACAACGGTATTAAAAGAGCAATATTTAAGCTGTATTTTCATCTTGGGAAAGTGGTGGAAGTCCGTAGGTGCTAAATCTGGCGAATATGAAGTGATACTATATTGTTTTGACGAGTGAAGAATCCTGTTCTTGGCAATCCAGAGATCTGGTCACTTTCGTCGAATGTCATCCCTCAAACGATTTAAAACGTAATAGTACAACTCTCGATTGACCTGGGATCCGAATTCTCGATGCACAATACCTCATTTCCGAGGATGACGCTCATGGCAGCTCTTCCATATCTGTCATCATCTTTCAGGGACGTTCTTCCGGGTTTCAAGCGCCCATACCATTAGCGACGTCGCGTACGACTCATTGTTCCGTTGCCGTAAGCTTGCCGAACCGTCCCGAATATCTCTGTAGCAGATCCCGCCCAAATGTTGCGTTGTCTCTTTGTTCCAACTTCTAGTCCATGACGAAATCGTACGCTACAGCATACGCGTGTTCACTAAAACACACATTTCACAATTTACGAAGAAAACACAGCAATGTCACTCGGCACACCACCTAATGAAGGTCACTGCTAGCTGTCACTGAACATGCATCCACGTTCTGCCATTTGGTGGTGCGTTACAGAACTAGTCCGTGAACGTTCTGATACCACTTCGTATGGATATTAGTTGCCATTTTAAAGTAAAACTGATCTGATGCTTTGTAATGATACGGCGATGATAACTAAGCATCCCACGTCTAACAACACTGGAACAAACCATTCATATGATCAAAGAAACACAGATATCCACTAACATCATAGTAAACTGAAAATTCAGCATGCGTACTTACGGAACACTCTACTCATGGAATCATCCCCAATTAAATTTCACTCTTTTCGCCTGTATACAGAAAAGCTTACATTTTTGTCAACCACGCAGCACTTTGAAAGATCAAATACACAGAAAAATCAATCAATGGAGATTCTTCCTCTATCTGTATTCTTAGAGAAAACGAAGAGCATATCTCTTCTCTGACGTTTTAAACATTTTTCTATTTTTCTAAAGTAGTTCAAGAGCTTCTGTACCTTACACAAGGAGTCCAAGACTAGTCTTGATCAATGATAATCATTCACAACTAAAGTCGATATTCCATCCAGAATTTGGCACTTTTTATATTTTTATTTGATAACTTATTGCTTCTAATTCAACAGAATGTTTCTGGCGGATTTTGTATTCCGGTGTTGCCAATATACTTAAAAAGTTAACATTCAAAACTCCACAAGACAATCTTAAACAGATAAACGTGACTTTAGATACGTAGGAGTAGCGAGATAAATTTCATAAAAATAGGAATTATCAGTGTAGGTCAGTAAACGTTGATGATGGAGAGATGTTATTATTATATATCGGAATCAATGCCCTGACTTTAGAAATAGACATTGAGGTAGATAACACAAAACTACGATAAATTAAAAATGTTTGGAAATTGGTTACGCAATATTATCTCTATGGCTTCAAGATGTTCCATTATCGAAGAAGTAAATCCAACATCTAATTCTTCTTATAAAATTTTCAGTATTTTCTATTAGAATTTCATTTAGCATTTTTCTTGATGGAATAGGAGGAAACAGGAAAAGACTCGGCAAAGAAATTCAACACAGTCTTGCTCTATAGAGAGATACTTATAAATATTTTGTGTATGGTGCCCTACTCTTGAAAGAGATACGATAGATGTCGGTTCTTACATAAAATATGTGTGAAAAGAAGGCGAAAATATAGCACTCAACTTATAAGTTATAGTCTACTGGAATATATAGAATAACATAACACAATATATTTTATGGGTATGAAAATTTCAGATGCAATCACTGGGCTTCACGTTACCGGTGTTCGGATCATGCACTTGTCAACATGATAGATAAATATATACACAAATTAATTGAGAAGAACCTCCATAATGCCGTGCTAAAATTTGATCATTATACTCATACATGTGAGAGCAAACACACATATATATTTGAAAAAATAGATGAATAAAGATACATACGCATGACATATATGTATCTAATACATTTGTTTATAATACGCAACGGATAAACACAACAGAGATGCTATAGGTTTTTGTTGAAA
>NW_021831297.1:0-2923 GCF_006345805.1 Octopus sinensis | reverse complement strand
CGCCGGGCGAAATGCTTAGCGGTATTTCGTCTGTCGTTACGTTCTGAGTTCAAATTCCGCCGAGGGTCGACTTTACCTTTCATCCTTTCGGGGTCGATAAATAAAATACCAGTTTCGCCCTGGGGTCGATGTAATTGACTTAATCCCTTTGTCTGTCCTTGTTTGTCCTCTCTATGTTTAGCCCCTTTTGGGCAATAAAGACATATATAAATTGTGAATGTGTGTGGTGGGGTATGAGTAATTGGGAGAAGAGCACTCTCTGTAGAAGAGATTTGTTGATAATATTTTTCCTATTTTGTTTTATTTAGTCTTCTATGATGTACTGCATTACCATTTTTTTTTTTGGAAGGGTATGGTGATTTGATGGGAGAATGTCGTACTTGTATTGCCAAATGGAACCGTTTGTAACTTTCAATTTTGCAATCAAATCGGATTTTGCAACTTTATTCTTCGAATTCCTAATAAAACTGCAATGTACTTATTACAAGTTTGAAGAAGATACGTTTGCATGTGTGTGTATGTGTGTGTGTGTGTGTGTGTGTGCGTGTGTGTGTGTGTGTGTCTGTGTGTGTGCGTTTATCCTCCTCTACCGCTTGATAACTACTGCTGGCTTGCTTACAACCGTAACTTAACGATTCGACAAAAGAGAACGATAAAGTGCCAGGCTTTAAAAAATAAGTACTAAGGTCGATTCGTACGATTAAAACCCGCGAAGCCGGTGCCCCAACATGGCCGTAGTCCAGTAACTAGAAAATAAAAAACAAAAACACTCTCTCTCTCTCTCTTCTCTCTCTCTCTCTCACACACACATATGATCCATAACTTAATCTAAGCTAAACTAAGTGTACTCCTTCCTCCCAGCTTGAAACTTAAAGTAATCTGTTGTAAATATTTCGTACATTTTATACACCCGTTTGTGCATCGTTTACTGTTAAATCCATGTTTCTACATGTTCATCTCCCGGGACCGATGTTTGTGCGCATGAAATGGCTCCCTGATACAACATCATTTTATTTAATAAAATCTATCAGAATACTCTTATTTTTACACTTTTACTCTTTTACTTGTTTCAGTCATTTGACTGCGGCTATGCTGGAGCACCGCCTTTAGTCGAGCAAATCGACCACAGGACTTATTCGTTGTAAGCCTAGTACTTATTCTATCGGTCTCTTTTGCCGAACCACTAAGTTACGGGGACGCAAACATACTAGCATCGGTTGTCAAGCGATGTTGGGAGGACAAGCACACACACACACACACACACACACACCACACACACAACACATACATATTATATATATATACAGCATATACCTATTACGATGAGCTCTTCAGTTTCAGTCTACCAGATCCACTCACAAGGTTTTGGTCGGCCCGAGGCTATAGTAGAAGACACTTGCCCAAGGTGTCACGCAGTAGGACTGAACCCAGAACCATGTGGCTGGTAAGCAAGCTACTTACCACAGAGCTACACCTTTTATATATATATAAAATTTACGATTATCAAGATCATTGCTTCTCTGATGTGACATATCGGCAGTTTTTTTTTTCCCAATGTGCAAGGTACCAGTAATATTTCTTAGTAATATTAATTTATACCGGTAGCAATATATATAACAAATACAATAAAAGTTCATGGTATATAAAAGTTATGGTATATAAATTTTGTAAACAAATTATACAATATTATATAAGCATTTTATAAACATTTTATAAGCATTTTGTAATGTTTCTTTCTTTTCTGGAAACTCGTCGCGTACCGGCACTGGATGGCTCGCGGATCGGCACCGGTCCGCGGACCGCCAATTTGAGTAGCACTCATCCAGATGATATATGAGTTATTAACATTCAATCGATATAAAGCAAAAAAGATTATGACGATGATAGTACATTTATCGGTTAGAGTAGAAGACGGTTTGGTACTATAATGCCAAAGAAATATCCTAATAATCGTAAATTAGACAAACGATCAGAATATCTCTGAGGTTCAATGATTGTTTGGTTACGTTAAGTTGCCACCGTATTAAAGTATCTCTATCTGAGCAGATCTTTCACCAACAGCATTGTCTAATGCTTCTTGTTGCATGACAGTAACATGTGATCCGGGGAAAACTGACTGCTATTTCTAACAAAATCTAGCAACCACATAGAGGCGTAACTCATCAACGCGCATTATCTAGTATGTGTAGGACGGAGGCGAAGACAAGCCAGTACGATGATAACTATTTGTTGTTTTGTTTTGATTCTCTGTGACAAGAGCGAAAGTGAATCCCGATGCTAATGGACTAACCAGCCAGCATAATTACATTACTGTACATTCTTTTGTGTTTGAACGTCAGTTACACAGGATATATATACACACACACATATCCATACACATACCTCATATATATATAATACACACATACATACATACAGTATATATATATATATATATATATATATATATATATATTTATATAGGAGTGACTGTGTAGTAGTAGTGGCTTGCTTACCAATCACAAGGTTCTGGGTTCAGTTCCACTGCGTGGCACCTTGGGCAACAGTCATCTGTTATAGCTTCGGGCCGACCAAAAACTTGTTGTGAGTGGATTTGGTAGACGGAAGCTAAAAGATACCCGTCGTATAACACACACACACACACACCACACACACACACAATATATATATTTATATATATATATCTATATATATATATTTATACTCCATTTGAATCTAAATTTTTGTTGAACTTATATATATATATATATATATTTATATATACATACATGTATGTATGTATGTATGTATGTATAAATATATATATATCTAGGACTTTTCGTCTGAAACACTTCGGTCTAACACGCTATAGCCTGAAGAACTTTGGTTTAAAGGACTTTTGTATAAATCACTATAGTCTAAAGACATTTCTGTCTAAATGCCA
>NW_021831296.1:0-2968 GCF_006345805.1 Octopus sinensis | reverse complement strand
CCAGTACTTATTCTATCGGTCTTTTAGCCGAACCGCTAAGTTATGTGGACGTAAAGACACCAAAATCGGTTGTCAAGAGACGAAGGGTGGACAAGCGAGGTCGACTTTGCCTTTCATCCTTTCGGCTTCAATTGAATAAGTACCAGTTTTGCACTGGGGTAGATGTACTCGACTTAATCCCTTTGTTTGTCCTTGTTTGTCACCTCTATGTTTAGCCCCCTGTGGGCAATAAAGACAGGCTTCTTTCTACCGAATCCACTCACAAAGCTTTGGTCGGCACGAGGCAATAGTAGAAGGCACTTGCCCAAGGTACCACACAGTGTGATGAGAATCCGGAGCCCTGTTGTTGGTAAGCAAGCTTCTTACCACACACCATATCTTAAGACGAAATATCTGATAAGGAAAATTAAGGAGCCATAGAAGATTATCATTGTAGGCGGAAAACCACTAAAGTTTTTTTTGCTCTGGGTGTAAAAATTGGGAACACAGAGGGTAACATAAATAGTTGAGAGGAAGAGCAAAGCCTAGGTGGCATGCCACAGTTTGAGATCTGTATGGAAGTAGGACCTTCATAAAGACCTGAAGATCCGTCTCTATGTTGCTGCAGTGGAGTATGTGCTGTTGTACAGGTATGAGACTTGGATACTGACTAAGAAGCGCACTCAAATAGTGGATGGGGCTGCTACATAAGAATGCCGTGGATGGCTCTCAACATTAATCAGTATACTCTGAGATTGAAAAACTCAAAGCTGTACAAGAGTATCCCAATAATTAGCTTGAAATTAACACAGAGGAGACTGATGTTAGTTGGACATGTGGAAGCTCCTACACGGACACACTAGAAGAGGCAGAACGAGGATGACATAGGTTGATGCCATAAGGACAGATACTGGTCTTTGGGAGCCACAGGACACGGCAGCGATGGTGAAAGGACAAGACTACGGGACAGAACTCGTCCATGGATCTCGGGAAGTTTACCCGCCATATATATATAAATTATTTATATGTATGTAGTAGATATGTATATTATATATATTATATATATATAATAATTTATATATATATATATATATATATAATATATATATATATATATATATATATATATATAATATATATATATTATATATATATACATACATACAGTACATACATACATACATAATATACTGCGTGTCCCAAAAGCCACTGATGGGTTCCAAGTTTTATTAACTTCTTAACCTTACAAATAGAAGTATGAAATGTTGATACAATATAAAGAACACAATGGAAATTAATATGCTTACGTCACATTTTGCAACACCGCTACATCACATACGAAAAATGACATCGATTAAATGGCTGCCATTTTCGACTTCGCACGCCCGTACTCTTTTCAAAACTGGCACCATAACACCCTCAAGAGTTTCAGACCCGCCTATTGATGTTTTCCTTCAGTTGTACCAGAGTCTCCGGTTTGTTGACGTAAACCCTAAATAGAGAAATCAGAGAAGTGGGGCCTGAAACACTTCATTTTGTTATGGTGCAAATTTTGGAAAGAGCTTAGGCGGACGAAACCGAAAATGGCTGCCATTTAAGCGAAGTCATTTTTCATATGTGATGTAGTGGTGTTGCAAAATCTGACTTATGCATATTTATTGCCATTGTATCTGTTATATTGTATCACAATTTCATCCATATATTTGTAAAGTTAAGCAATTTATTAAAAATTGAAACCCATCAGTAACTTTTGGGACACTCTGTATACATATTATGTATGTATGTATGTATGTATGTATGGTATGTATGTATGTATGTATGTATGTATGTATGTTGTATGTATGTATGTACGTCCGTACGTACGTATGTATGTATATATGTATATATGTTGTGTTTGTGTGTGCGTGTGTGAGTATATACATATAATATGTATGTATATTATACACCCCCACACATAATATATAATATATATATATATATATATATATATATAGGATCTTATCAGTTTGGCTGCTAGCATTTCAACAGTTCAATTTACCGAAAAATTTTAAAATTGTCACAATAGTTCACATGGCCAAACTGAATTTCTGGAGTTATTTCGTTTTTTCCAGAAAAATGTTTTTTAAAAAGTTTGTCGAGAACGTCCAGCATCTGTAAGCAATACCTGTTATGTCTCCGGTAATTATCTTTCGTGTAAATAAATGTTTATGTTAATTTAAAAGTTTTTTTCTAAAAAAATCTGATTTAGCTGTTATTTTTAGCACGCAACACAATCACTTCAATACTCAATGATAAAAAGAAACGAGTAAACATACATTTGAGCACTCAATATGCATTTAATGCAAATGCGATAAACAACACATTACATGCGATAAACAAATTACAATTTTTAACAGAAAGATCTGGAAGAAGTAGACGAAAGTTCCGCGGTAATTTTCTTTCATGTAAATAAATGCTTATGTTAATTTAAAAAATTGCCAACAAAATCTTATAAAATTACAATTTTCCACAAGTTGTACATGTTTATATATGAAAATAAGAGTGAACAAAATATGTTTAAAAACAAACATTTAAGCATTAAAAAGCAAACATTTAAGCATTAAAAAGCAAACATTTAAGCATTAAAAAAACAAACATTTAACTTTCGGTTTTAATTTTTAAAATATCCTCCTCGGTCTTCAATGTTTCCATAATAGAAGCGAAGTTACAAGAGGTTGCTGCCATAATCACACAGAACACAGAACGTAGCGTAAAATTTGTCAACACGTGCTTCCTTGCTGATAAAAGACTTTTCAAAGACTGCTCGGATTCGCTTGTTACTATAGCAACAGGCACGTTGAGAGACAAAATAGTTCTCAAGTTCTTACTATCGAAACAAGGCAGGAATGTGTCCTGTGGCTTACGATTGACTCAAAATTACCAAAATTGTCAAACTTTAATTGCTAATAACTGTATTTACTGATTTATTGCGAAAATTACTTTCACGTCA
>NW_021831295.1:0-2885 GCF_006345805.1 Octopus sinensis | reverse complement strand
AAATATCGCTAAGCATTTCGCCAGGTGTACTAACGTTTCTACCAGCTCGCCGCAAATAATATTGTTTTCAAATGTTGGGATAAAGCCAGCAATTTCAGGTAAGGGGTAAGTGGAAAACATCGAACCCAGTGCTTAACTGGTACTTATGTTATCGACCCCGAAAGGACGAAAGGCAAAGTCGACCTCGGCGGAGTTTTAACTCAGAACGTACAGATGGATCAAATACCTTTTTCTTTACTACCCACAAGAGGCTAAACACAGAGAGGACAAACAAGGACAGACAAACGGATTAAATCGATTAGATCGACCCCAGTGCGTAATTGGTATTTATTTAATCGACCCCGAAAGGATGACAGACAAAGTCGACCTCGGCGGAATTTGAACTCAGAACGTAGCGGCAGACGAAATACCTATTTCATTACTACACACAGGGGTCTAAACACAGAGAGGTGAAACAAGGACAGACAAATGGATTAAGTCGATTATATCGACCCCAGTGCGTAACTAGTACTTATTTAATCGACCCTGAAAAGATGAAAGGCAAAGTCGACTTTGGCGGAATTTGAACTCAAAACGTAGCGGCAGACAAAATACCGCGAAGCAGTTCGCCCGGCGTGTTAACGATTTTGCCAGCTCGCCGCCTTTAAAATACCTATTTCTTTAATACCCACAAGAGGCTAAACACAGAGAGGACAAACAAGGACAGACAAACGGATTAAGTCGATTATAATGACCCCAGTGCGTAACTGGTACTTATTTAATCGACCCCGAAAAGATGAAAGGCAAAGTCGACCTCGGCGGAATTTGAACACAGAACGTAGCGGCAGACGAAATACCGATCAGCATTTCACCCAGCGTGCTAAGGATTCTGCCAGCTCGCCGCCTTTATAATTTCTAGTATAAGCACAAGGTCTGAAATTGTTGGGGAGGGACCCTGAAGGAATGTAAAGGGAGAGTCGACCTCGGCGGCATTTGAACTCAGAACATAGGGACGGGCGAAATACCGCTAAGTATTTCATCCAGCGTCTTAACGATTCTGCCAGCTCGCCGCCTTTGAATGGTATTGATATTTATGTCTTTATTGCCCACAGGGGGCTAAACATAGAGAGGAAAAACAAGGACAGACAAAGGGATTAAGTTAATTGTATCGATCTCAGTGCGTAGCTGGTACTTATTTAATCAACCCCGAAAGGATGAAAGTCAAAGTCGACTTCGGCAGAATTTGAACTCAGAACGTAAAGACAGACGAAATACCGCTAAGCTCGTTTGGTCTGCTAAAAATAGCAGGCTGATTGCCCTCAAATCATGCTCTAACGACTTAAATAAAAATGAAAACACTGAACACTGAAGTCTGAAGTTTACAGAACAATAGGATGGTCACGGCTGGAATGCTTACTTGATTAGAAATAACTTGTGGCTTAAGAATAACAGCATCATCATCAACAAGAGCAACATGTTCAATGCAAAATGGTGGAGTTTAAACATCGTTTCACGTTGTTTAAATATGTTATCCCCATTTTACAAATTATTATCTTTTACTTGTTTGAGTCATTAGACTGCGACCATGCTGGAGCATCACCTTGTAGAATTTTTGATCGAATGTGTCGACCCTAGGACTTATTTTTTGAAAGCCTGTTATTTATTCTATCGATATCATTTTTGCGAGCCGTAAAGTCACTGAGACGTAAACACATCAGCACCTGTTGTCGAGCGGTGGTGGGGGACCGAATCAAACACACACACACACACACACACACACACACACAACACACACACACACACACACCACCACACACCACACACACACACACACACATTATAGATAATGAGCATCTTTCAGTGTCTGCCAAATTTTCTCACAAGGCTTTGGTCAACCTGAGGCTATGGTAGAATACATTCGCCCAAAGCACCATGCAATGGGACTGAACCCCAAATCACGTGGTTGGGAAGCAAGCGTCTTACCACACAGCCACGCCTGCGTCTATACTCAACCCCTTTTATAAATTAGCACTTTACAAATTTTGCAAACTAGGTCTCGACCATTTTTTTCTACGTATGGGTCTTTTGGTTTTTATTTTACTCTGGCAGAACCCACTAAGCCATTTGACGTTTAAAACATCCTATTATATTTTTATAATTAAATATCATTATAAATTGCATTAAAAAATTTTTGAAATATTTTGCGTATTTATTGCTCATAAATCTTATCAACAAAATCTTATGTCGATCCCTAGGGATCATACACACCCCAGTTGAAAACCACTGCTCCACACTTTTATATACTATTACTTTACATGTTTTGAACATTAATACTTCACAACTTTTAACACTACATATTTCACAAAATAAGACTTCTGGGCTTTGTCTCTTTGGTTAATGTTGAGAGTGATTATTTATTATTATTTTGTCCCAAGTTAGTCCCGCTCACTCAGAACTAAGATTATTGGCGTTACAACCATGCCAACCCCACCTTACCTTTAGCAATACGTTTTATGCTCAGATATATCTTTTTTATGGACATATATTTTCATATGTCTAGGACAACAATAAAATATGTGCCATTCGTTTTTACGATGAAAATGTGATTTGCGGTTATTTGAATGTTTTCTAGCAGGTTGAGCTTTCACATATTGTCTGTCAGCCTGCTGCCTGCCTGCCTGCCTGCCTGACTGTCTGTTTGTCTGTCCGTCTGTCTATCTATCTATCTATCTATCTATCTATCTATCTATCTATCTATCTATCTATCTATCTATCTATCTATCTATTTATCTATCTATCTATCTATCTATCTATCTATCTATCTATCTATCTATCTATCTATCTATCACTTTCCATATCGGTAATGCTTCACTCTGGAGGCAAAGTTGTTTTATTTACTTTCATTA
>NW_021831294.1:0-2891 GCF_006345805.1 Octopus sinensis | reverse complement strand
AAATTTTCACCAGATTATTTTCAAAATATGTAGTTCTGATATAGTCTTCTGATGACGATGACGAAAATCACATCATTTTTTTTCCCCTAGAAATTAATAATAAAGTTACGAGCACAGCAGATTATTTTCAAAAACTGCATTTTTTCAATAATAATCTGGCGAAAATTTGAAATACTTCTAGTGGTTCGAAGAAATTTAACAAGAACCAACTCTTTCCTCTTTTAACATTTCCCCCCTTTCTCCTCTCTCCTTCCTCTTCTCTCTTTCCTCCCTGTCTTTCTCTTGCCCCCTCCCTCCCGGCGTAACTTTCTACCGCCCTCTTCCATTTCTTTATCTCACACCATCACCTCCTCTACCTCTTGCTCTCTGACTCCCTCTCTCTCTCTCTCTCTGCGTCTTCTAAACTGCTCTCCCCCCTGTCTTCTCTCTCTCTCTCTCGCTCTCGCTCTCTTCTCGCTGTGACTGTCCCGGCCGGTTTTGAAGCAGGACAGCTCTTTGTTCGCGTGTCGTTCGATCGAGCCATACGGCGTGTGGCCATTGTTAAATACAGGCACACGTGTTCTGCCGAGATATGAGCACTGACATCATCGTCGTCGTAGTCGTCATCGTAATCATCGGCCGTCGTCATCAACCACCACCACCACCACCACCACCACTACTACCACCACCACCACCACCACCACCACCACCACTACTACTACTACCACCACCACCACCACCACCACCACCACCACCACCACCACACTACTACTACTACTCCTACTACTACCACTACTTCTACCACTACTACCACTACTTCTACCACTATTACTACTACAACTACTACTACTACTTCTACCACTATTACTACTACAACTACTACTACTACTTCTACCACTATTACCACTATTACACTACTCTACCACTATTACTACTATTACTACTAATTACTCTACCACTACTACTACTACTACTACTACTACTACTGCTACTGACTACCACTACTTTCTACCACTACCACTACTACTATACTACTACTAATACTACTACACTTCCATCACCACCACCCCACCACCACACAACTACTACTACTACTACTACTAACTACTACTATACTACACTACTACTACATTACCAGTGGATAGTATGTACTACGAATGCTACTGTTACTACCATAAGATCAGCAACAACGATTAGTGATCACGGACATCTCATCGTTGACGGTGACGACGACGACGACGATGATTTTAGTACTGCTGCTGATGATAATGACGACCAATGCTGATCAATTACAACAGCAATAGACAAAGGGGTCCCCTCTGAACAGGTATTAGAAACAGCAGTTGGATTCCCCCTCAAGACCACATACCACCCTACCAAGAAATGCTAGATACACGCTTACATAATCTTGTCGGATAGTCTTATATATATATAGACTTATAAATCGGACAAGATGGTCGTTATATAGGATTCTTCATATGGGATTCTTGATAGATAGATAGATAGATAAGACCTGCTCGATCACCAATGATCACCTGGGACTAGGGCTAAACAACAGCAACAACCAACCATGACCACCACTATCTCAACCGCCACTACTACTACTACTACTACTACTACTACTACTACTACTACTACTACTACTATTACTACTACTACCACCACCACAACTACTACTACTACTACTACTACTACTACTTCTGCTACTACTACTCCTGCTACTACTACTACTACTACTACTACTTCTGCTGCTGCTGCTGCTACTACTACTACTACTACTACTACTACTACTACTACTACTAGTACTGCTACTACTGCTGTTGATGTGTGGTAACAAGATACTTGAGAAATCAAAAACTGCTTGTCCCAGGAAAAAAAGCATGTTATACCGGCCTGTAGTCGACCAGCCTGATCGTCGAGCAAGTTTACCAGCCAGCCAGCCAGTAAGCCAGCCAACCAGCCGGTCGACAAAACCAGCCCTCTTCTAATCACCGCAGCCTGCAATGATGCCTGATGGTGTGTGTCTAGTTCGCCTGGCTAAAATGTTGAGGTGATCAAGACATTTTGCCTCGTCTTATAAAATCACCTCACTACCTACCTCTCCCGAACTTGGCAATTTGTTTCCTTCCTCCCACTCCGAATTTCTCTCACTCTCCCTCATTTTCGATCTACTAACAAACGTGTGTATCTGTGCATATTTGTCTGCATGTATGTATGTATGTATGTATGTATGTATGTATGCATGCATGTATGTATGTATGAATGAATGTATGTATATACACATAAATATACAGAATACATGCGCATACATATATATACATACATATGTGTGTGGTCGTATATATATACATATTAATATGTGTATCGTATATAATATATTAATAAATAAAATAAAACATATGCATATATATAAACATATATGTACGTACTACCTCTACATGTACATATACACGCATTATGAGTACAGGACACCAAAAGGACGTCATATATGTTTTATATATATATATATATATATATAAATATATATATATATATATATATATCGGTATTTGAGTGTATGCATATACGTCTATATATGTGTAATACATACGTTCATACATACACACATATACGTACACGCACACACATATACATGCATAAATATGTATATATCTATATATACATATAAATATATATATATACTTGTGCGCGTCTGTGTAGATGTATGAGTGTGTGTAGGTGTGTGAGTGTGTGTAGGTGTGTGTGTGTGTGTGTGTGTGTTGTGTGTGTGTGTGTGTGTGTGTGTGTGTGTGTGTGTGTGTGTGCTTACTTCTGCATTAGGAGAAGGCACCAGTATTCCTCAGCCTTCTCTGCTTTGCATCTGATGGGAAGATATATAAAATTTGTGTTAGGAAAATTGCCAGAGATATCCA
>NW_021831293.1:0-3000 GCF_006345805.1 Octopus sinensis | reverse complement strand
TGTGTGTGTGTGTGTGGTGTGTGTGTGTGTATATGTATATTTTTGTGTGTCTGGGTTGTCCCCCAACATCGTTTGACAACCGATGCTAGTGTGTTTATGTCCCCGTAACCTAGCGGTTCGGCAATAGGGACGATATAGTAAGTACTAGGCTTACAAAGAATACGTCCTGGGGTCGATTTGTTCGACTAAAGCCGGTCCTCCAGCATGGCCGCAGTCAAATGACTGAAACGAATGAAAGAATTAAAGAAAAGAACAACCCCTTAGATTGATGCAAAATTGCTTTTATTAAAACTGAACAAAAAGAAAAAAAAAACCACGCTTTAAAACATATTTCTGTCTGTATGTACGTATGAATGTGCGATCACGTGCTTGGAGTGCGTATACAAGCGTTGTCATATGTTTGGGTTGCAAGTCGTATGGCAGACGCAGCTATTAGCAGGGCGCACCGCCCTCCGCATGCTTCCGGTGCACTCCTTTTCCATCTCACACCTCACCCCACACTCCACTTTTACGCTTGTAGTCAACATTGTCCCCTCATAGCACAAACAATGTAACATGCAACACAATAATGCTTGAAATACTTTCAAATTCACTGCTAGACGCCCATACTGTAGCAGCATTCTGGAAGGTATTTTTCGGTTTTACTTAATAAGCCATCTTTGAGGTCGCAGTATTTACCTATATTTCTTTTTATCGATTACGCCGGAAGTGGGTAATATAGTTTGAGTAAACCAGCCCTGAATGTTATGGGTCAATGAAGCGGAACAAAGTGCGATGCGGTTCGTTCGGTTGTAGCTTTGGTATGCTGAGTTCCCTGGTGCATACGAGCACGCACACACATAGAGATACACATGCATATACTTACGGGATGAACGATTGCACAAGTCGTAAATCACTCTGTTTGGATTCTCTGCTCTATGAATTCTATGTATTCATGCCAGATTTGTTTGGCCACCTCTTGGCAGACGTCTGCCATAACTGGTAACAGAAGGGGGAGAATTCCTACTGCTGTTAGCCGGGTTGTGGTGACATTGCTGAGGAAGGACGCCGACAATGGGGATGCACTAAGGAAGTTTTGGCCCGTAACTCTACTAAACACAGAGTTTAAGATTTTCGCTATAGGCGCAGGAGTGGCTGTGTGGTAAGTAGCTTGTTTACCAACCACATGGTTCCGGGTTCAGTCCCACTGCGTGGCACCTTGGGCAAGTGTCTTCTACTAAAGCCTCGGGCCGACCAAAACTTTGTGAGTGGATTTGGTAGACGGAAACTGAAAAGAAGCCCGTCGTATATATGTGTATATATATATGCGTGTGTGTGTTTGTGTGTCTGTGTTTCTCCCCCTAGCATTGCTTGACAACCGATGCTGGTGTGTTTATGTCCCCGTTACTTAGCGGTTCGGCAAAAGATACCGATAGAATAAGTACTGGGCTTACAAAAGAATAAGTCCCGGGGTCGAGTTGCTCGATTAAAGGCAGTGCTCCAGCATGGCTGCAGTCAAATGACTGAAACAAGTAAAAGAGAAAAGAGAGAGAGTGTGTGAGCGGAAACACTGGCGCTTGTCGTCGGTAGCCTGGTCGGGGAAACGCGAACAGGTCTATCCACGACAACCTCCATCTTACACGATATTTCGTAAAGAGGGCTGGGACCAAAGTTAGGATTCGGGGTGCTCTGATCAATTTGGATCAATTGGAAACGTTCGATAGGGTCGACCATTGCTACTTGGAAACCGTCCTGAAAGCAGGCGGTTCCGGGCCACGTTTTCAGAGGCTGGATTGCTGCAATGCCAGCAGCACCTGCTCAGTGGTCAAAATAAACGGTCACCTATCGGAACCGTTTAGCTTCGCACGCTCGGTCCGTTACGTCACCTCTTCTGTGCGTATTGGCACTCGGGCCACTGCTACGAAAGTTGGAACAGTTAAGGGGCATCTTTAACTGGAACATTGAAGGGCAGTGCCAGCGTACACGGACGATGTCACCGTTATGGTATCGGACACCTTCGAAGTGGAGACGGTCAGCACAGTCCTAAAAGAATATGAGTCGGTTGCAGGGGCTAAAATCCACGCCAAAATCTGTGAATTTGCGGTTGAGTTCCTGGAGAGGCAGGTCGATGCAACCGGACGGCGTTGTCGGACGCTGGATTGACGGACCAGTTAAACTGCTCAGAAACTAATCTGGTCTCCACCTCCAGGTGAATAAGAACAGGGACGAAGTGACGAACAGGGGTGGGGGCCAGTTTTACCCAGAAATGGGATTGATAGGAAGTTGTCCCTGAATGTTCGGTGGTGAATGCCTACTTTTATAATTTATCGACTGACCTTCACGCCTAGTAGTAGCAGTAGTAGTAGTAGTAGTAGTAGTAGTAGTAGTAGTAGTAGTAGTAGTTGTAGTAGTAGTAGTAGTAGCAGCAGCAGTAGTAGTAGTAGTAGTAGTAGTAGTAGTAGTAACATCAGTCGGTATGACTTACTACTACTACTTTCATTGTCAATGTTACAGCACTAATCGTTGTTGTTGTTGTTGTTATTGCTATGACTCCTTTCGTCTCCCCATAAACTCTCGCCGTTGGCCATGTTTTTCTCATTAACAACAACAACAACAACAACAACACTCTTGTCATGTTATTGTTCTCATATCTTACAGGGATAGTCTTTATTCTCTTCCTCGTTTTCCACCTCTCCCTTCTCTCCTTCTTTCCCCTTATTTCTATAAATAAATTGGTGGTGGTGATGGTGATGATGATGGCGGTGGTGGTGGTGGTGGTGGGGGGGGGGGGGGTGATGCTGCTGCTCCCGCGGCCGCTGCTGCTACTTCCCATATTAACTATTTTCGTTGCTCCAATAACTTCATGGCGCATAATTTCAACTTTTAGTTGTTTCAGCCGTTAGACTGCGGCCCATGCTGGGGCACCGCCTTCAGGAATTTTAGTCGAATGAATCGAACACAGCACTTATTCTTTTCAAGCCTGGTACGTGCTTTGTCGGTTTCCTCTGTCGAACCGCTAAG
>NW_021831292.1:0-2860 GCF_006345805.1 Octopus sinensis | reverse complement strand
GAAAGCACCAACCCCGCACGCGCCGTTGTATAGGATCACTACAGTTGTTTACATTTTGGTCAAGAGAATTACCATACAGGATGTGAATACTCGTACTTTTGGCCAAGATGTTTCGTGTTACTGCGATTAATCACGTGGGTGCGCCCGTGTGAGTGCGTGTGTTTGTGTGTGCGTGTGTGTGTATTTTGTTGTTGTCGTGTGTAATTCTTAGTTGGCCTTGATTGAACACCCATGATTAATGGTGGCTTAAAAGACTGTATCTTTCGCTGTTTTAAGGCAGCATGTTCTTACTTGAGGGATACTTAACTGGGTTTTCTCGCAATTTCTGCTATAACATAGAGGTTCTTTTGTTACCTAATGTATATGTATGTGTGTATGTATAAATATATATATATATGTATATGCGTGTGTGTGTGTGTGTGTGTGTGTGTGTGTGCATATGAGTGTGTGTATATATGTTTGTCTATCTTATACAGAACTACACTATTCTACATTCTACTTTATTTTTATTACTATTAAAACTACATCCTCTTTATGCATTACGTCATTTCCGCCAAGATGATGATGGGTTGAAACGAGTCAGTAGAAGTTACATCTCATCCTAACCTCAGGGCTCTTGTTGTGTTACATCGATCGCTTGCGAGCCCTTATGATCTTACTCACCCCAAAAGACAAAAAAAAATTTTTTAACCTTCAGTACTCTGAAGGTTTTTAGGCGTCGGAGTGGCTGTGTGGTAAGTAGCTTGCTTCCCAACCACATGGTTCCGGGTTCAGTCCCACTGCGTGACACTTTGGGCATGTGTCTTCTACTATAGCCTCGGGCCGACCAAAGCCTTGTGAATGGATTTGGTAGACGGAAACTGAAAAGAAGCTCGTCGTATATATATGTATATATATATGTGTGTGTGTGTGTGTGCGTGTTTTCTGTGTTTGTCCCCCCAACATCGCTTGACAACCGATGCTGGTGTGTTTATGTCCCCGTAACTTAGCGGTTCGGCAAAAAAGAGACCGATAAAATTAGTACTAGGCTTACAAAGAATAAGTCCCGGGGTCGATTTGATCGACTAAAGGCGGTGCTCCAGCATGGCCACAGTCACATGACTGAAACAAGTAAAAGAGAGTAAAAAGAGTACTCTGGTACACCGAAAAACGAATGATTGGACGAATGAGTAAAACAGGTACCTCCTGGGGTCAGGAAAGCCTGCTGGCTCAATTCCTTCGTACCGATTCCTTCGAGACTATATTTTCTTTTCTTTATTGATTTTTCAACACTTCGAAGATTCTACATGTTTATTTCTACCATCCCAACTCTGCAGGAACCTCTTAATTAAATCAGTCTTTTAAAAAGCGAAAACAACTTGATGTTTGTCGATTTAAGATACAACATTCACCAGGATAGGCGCAGGAGTGGCTGTGTGGTAAGTAGCTTGCTAACCAACCACATGCTTCCGGGTTCAGTCCCACTGCGTGGCATCTTGGGCAAGTGTCTTCTGCTATAGCTACGGGCCGACCAATGCCTTGTGAGTGGATTTGGTTGACGGAAACTGAAAGAAGCCTGTCGTATATATGTATATATATATATGTGTGTGTATGTGTTTGTGTGTCTGTGTTACGTCCCCATTACTTAGCGGTTCGGCAAAAGAGACCGGTAGAATAAGTACTGAGCTTACAAAGAATAAGTCCCGGGGTCGATTTGCTCGACTAAAAGGCGGTGCTCCAGCATGGCCGCAGTCAAATGACTGAAACAAGTAAAAAAGAGTAAAAAAAAAAAAAGAGTATAAATTTACCGATTACAAATTCGCCAACAATTCCCCGACAAGCAATTGAGATTAACAACTCGGTCACCGAATTTTATTAGTTTTAAACACTGAGTAGTAAATACGTTCGACTGAGGTTTATTTTAAAATCACGTATACATCGTGGCGGTATGATAAGAAGCTTATTTCTCAACCACATGATTTCGGGTTCAGTCCCACTGGGTGGTACCTTGGCCAAGTATCTTCTACCGCAGGCCCACCAAAACTTTGTGAATGGATTTGGTAGACGGGAAACTGAGAAAAGCCAGTCTTATCTATCTATCTATCTATCTATCTATCTATCTATATATATATAATATATATTATATATATATATATATCTGTCTGTCTGTCTATCTATCCATCTATCTGTGTGTGTTTGTTTGTGAAAAAGAGACTCTGTGCCTGTGTTTGTACCCCCTTACCGATTGACACCGGTGTTAGTGTGTTTACGTCCCCGTAACTTAAGGGTTTAGTTTAAAGAGACCGATAGATAAGTAACAGGCTTTTTTGAAGAAAAATAAGTACCGGAGTCGGTTCGGTTCGCTCGACCAAAATCCTTCGAGGTTGTGCCCCAGCATGGCCACAGTCTAATGAGTGAAACAAGTAAAATATAAAAAAGGTAACATACAAAAGATCAGTAGAACTTTCAAGATATTTCTACAATGAGGCGTTATGAGCTATAGCCCTTAAATATGGAATGATGCGGAACATTAGATTCGTGATTTACAACAATATTGTTATATTCTCTCAGTGCCGTTGAGATATTCAAAGAAAGGTTTTATAACCGGTGAATTGCTACAAATGAATTAAGGCGTTTAGTAACAGAACGTCATAAGCGCTACAACGTAAAAACCGTGAAAAACTCAGTCAAAGCCTTACGACTTTCAGAATGCGATGTCTCAGCAAGGAATGAAGTTAGGAAGCTGGTTTTGGTCTTAAAATGACCGCGAAGACCTTCTCTAATGATTCAAACCATGTAAAATTATTTATTTATGTATGCATCTGATAGATGAAACAATACTGCGTCTTTCTCATTTTGTAGACTATACCGGTACTAAGAA
>NW_021831290.1:0-2952 GCF_006345805.1 Octopus sinensis | reverse complement strand
CCTCTCCTCTCTCTCTCTCTCTCTCTCTCTCTCTCTCTCTATATATATATATATATATATTTTATATAATTATTATATATATAATAATATATATATATCTCCTGTGTGTGTGTTTATATATATATAATCCCAAAATGAAGACAAACAACAACGCAAGGACGTTAATAGAAAATAGATGTGAGATATGTAGGGTTATTGAATTTGTAGATCCATTTTTTTAGGCGGAATGGTATATATATACCATTCTGCCTAAAAATGGATATAAAAAATGGATCTAAAAATGGATCTGAAAAAAGGATTTATAAATTCCATATCCCCACATATCTCACATCTATTTCCTTTCCTCCACCTCACTCTCTATTTTGTATCCTATCAAAATTAACTATTACTTAACCATCCTCTCACACCGTCTCCGATGAAGGGATATAATTAATAAATATCCTGGAAACAGCTGTAAGACCTTCTATCTATAAATGTTCTAATATCTACACAGCCTTGTTTTTTTATCTCATTACGCAAAAAATCCTTATATACACACGCTGACATATGACCAACGTTGACCTCCTTATTCGCAAAATCACCGAACCTGGAACTTAACTATGGTCTGTCTATAGCACTTATAATTGTGCCTTATTGTTGTTATGAGATGCAAGTGTGATTTATGCTGTGGAGGAATAGGCCAAGTCTTGGATGTACCTTAAAAGTGATGCCAACATCATTTGGGCAATGCTGGTGGAATATTTTCCACATCATTCAGATGATGTAGCGCTCACGGCGACGTTCAGGGAATAAAGCTGGATCTTTTCTAGTCGACCCCAATAGTCAAGGCCTGTCATGCCATCTTTTTTTGTAATTGATCTTGGAAATGCTTCAACTTTCATGATGCTTTGTTTCGTGTGGGGAGACCACAGTGGACAACAGTATTCAAGGTGGGGTCGGGCAAAAGTGCAGAAAAGAAGGATAACTGGGTGTCTCTCGCCTGGCAAGTTCTGAAAATCTAGGAGCACATTCTGCGAGCCATGTCGACTTTATTGTTTTTGTGAGTAACCCAGCTTATGTTATTGTCTACAATTATTCTCAAGACTCTGATGTTGTTGGATTCCATGAGAGTTTCACCTGAAGGAAGGGAGTATGGGAGTTTCAGGGTATCCCCTTTTCCAAAATGGATTAACTTAAATTTATTCTCGTTCAGCAGCATATTGTTTTTTTTCCGCCCATCGGATAACAGCCAGTAGGTCAGACTGAAGGCATGTCCGGTCACCCACTTCATTGCTGACCTTCCGGATCTTGGAATTAACTGCAAAGATTCTTATTTTGCTGTGCTTGATGATCTCAGTAATGTCATTGATGTTGATGATGAAAAGAAGTGGACCTTCAACACAGTGCCTTATGGAACACCACTACTGACTTTGGCTGGGCTTCATATTACTCCCACTACAACGTGTTGGGTTCAGCCTGTCAGGACATACTTGATCCATTGTAGTAACTTTTCAGAAATACTAATATCGGATAGTTCTTGCCAAGAGAATCTTATGATCGATCCCGTCAAAGGCTTTGCTAAAATCAAGGGAGATGACATCGGTGCCACACGTCAGATGTGGAAGGGATTGCTATGCAACGTTAAATAGGGTGTTTTGCTCATGAACACAACACCCCACCCGACCTGGGAATGGAACCCAGAATCATAGGATCGTGAGTGTAACAACCTTACCAGTAAGCGCTCGCACACACACACACACACACACACATACATACATACATACTTATATGTATACATGTGTATTGATGATCGTGTTACTGAAAGTTGTCTTCAATGTTGGTCGAGGACAATTGTAAGAGATTAGACTGCTAAGCAGAAAGCATAAACACATTCTATCGGAAAATTTGAAAATATCAAAACAAGGTATAGAAAATTCTAGATATTTATTTATTCAGTTATTTATTTAATTTCGTCAGCAATTATCTAAATTATCTAAATTAGATTTTCTTCACATGAAGAAAACGTGTGGCAATCGGCTTTTTCATCTCAACTTTTATCTTTTCGATATTTTCAACATACATACATGCATAGACAGATAGATAGACAGATAGACAGATAGATAGATAGATAGATAGATAGATAGATAGATAGATAGATAGATGGATGGATGGATGGATGGATGGATGGATAGATAGATAGATAGATAGATAGATAGATAGATAGATAGATAGAGAGATAGATAGATAGATATAGATAGATAGATAGATAATTTGCACGTGTGTGTATGTATATATATATATATATATGTTTTATATATGCATCAAATACACACACACACACACTCAGACATGCGCACGCACACAACTGCGCACGCACACACATCTTCACATTAAAAATTTAATATACTTATTTTGCACATCACGTTTTAGTACCAACTTCTCCGAAAGCTAATTCTCTCTCCCTCTTTCTCTCTCTCTCTCACTCTATCTATCTATCTATCTATCTATCTATCTATCTCTATCTGTCCATCTATCCAACTACCTATCGCTCTCTCTCTCTCTCTCTCTCTTTATATATATATATATATATATATATATACCTATCTGCCTCTCTCTCTCTCTCTCACTCTCCCTCTCCATCCATCCATCTATCTATTTATCTGTCTACCTGTCTATCTCGCTATATCTCTCCCCCTTTTTCTCAGCTTTCTTCATCTCTCTCTCTCTCTCGCTATCTCTCTCGTTATCTCTATCTATCTATGTATCAATCTATGTATTTCAGGTAAATTTCGACTGTTCTTTTTAAGTCATTTATTAACCAAGTAATAGATTTCCAATTAACTTTCAATCGTGAATAATGCATTATTTGATAAATACTGCGTACATAAACATGTACTCACACACATACACAGACGCACATATCCTTATATGCACGCACGCACACACATACATACGCATATATGGGAAGACAGA
>NW_021831289.1:0-3020 GCF_006345805.1 Octopus sinensis | reverse complement strand
GTTTTCGCTCAATAAACACACACATCACCCAGTCTGGAATTGAAACCGCAATCCTACGACCGCAAGTCCACTGCCCTAACCACTGGACCATTGCGCCTCCACTTTTGTGTAGGTATATATATATATATATATATATATATATATAATATATATATATTATATATATATATATATATATATATTATATATATAATATATAATAATAATAATAATAATAATAATAAATATTAGGGATAAATCCAAACTTACAGGGAAAAATCAGATTTAGGATTGAATCCAATTTTATAGTAAAATATTATATTATATTAAATTAGAGACAAAACCACTATTAGGCAAATCATACAATGAAAAACTAAGCCAATACATAAGATTATTTAATTTATATTATTTAAATATATAACAAAATTATTAAAAAATATAATTAATATAACACTACTATCGTTTCATGGCTGTTAATTTCTTTTATTTTTCGAGTTACAGTCATTATCATCAGGTGGTTTAAATATTTAACTTGGCGAGGTTTAAACATATAATATATATATATATATATATATATATATATATACATACATACCAGTGTTATATATATATATATATATATACATAACCAGTGTTATCACCTTTACAGTGGCCATTCTTATGCGTTTTAATTTTTGTTGAAGGAGAGAGGTCGACATTGTTTCGCTCTTTTAAGTTTCTTGCAGTTATATAGGTTCATCTGGACCTTTGAAACATTGCAGTGACGTCCAGTTCAGGGCCTCGTATAAGTGTTGATGCCAAAGTTTGGTACTAACTTCTCCAAGATCTTCTACATATATATCACTGCATATCTTTCCGTTCTTGATTCCAGGAAGTATAGTTGTAGCTCTTTCAGTCACCCCCCAGTAGTTTAGCTGTTCAAATGATGCAAATTTCTTGGTGTAACACTACTGAACTGCCTCAAGTTCCACTATTACTTGACACAGTGTGTTGACCACAGATAAGAGCAGTAGTTCAGACGGCTGGGTACAAATGTCCTCCCTAAAACCTGTGTAGTTTCTTGGTGTCTTGTTTTGAACGTTCTCAGAATCCAACTGCCCATTCGCCAGCACATTACCACGATCTTGGTGATAGGCTTGTTAAACTAGGCTTTGCTATTTATATCAATTCCCAAATCACACACTGTACTTGATTCTGAGAGTGACGCTCCTATTGTTCCAACGTATCGCTAAGATTAGCATCGGAAGGTTCCTTGACAGCTTGTAGTACTTTTGTGTATATTGTATTTATTGGATACTCGCGTATACTACTTCTTTCGAATTTACTATCCAGGCAGCAACCATAGTACTTAAGAGTAATTACTGGGTTGTCTTATATTTGTTTTCTAATGGTTCTGGTTTACAAAAGTTTCTTATACGCGTTCCTTTTCAAGTGGCAAAGTATACTTAGAAATGTTTTAACGTTTCGTAATACATAGCGAAACCAAAAATGGTCAGCGCCAGCTTAAATTCTAACGTCTTGATGTCTTAACGCCGAAAGCAAATACAGGTAAATTAGATATGAATACAGTCTGAAAGGAATCTATAGTTCAAGTAGAAACAGAATGAGATTTTGCTAGTTCAGATTATAATTCTAAGTTTACAGGTAAACAATACTATTATCAGTAACAGACAGTAAAAACAAGTCTTCAAAATTATGGATTGGTAAAAGCTTTCGAATTAATGGCTTAGTAATATATATGTGTATATATATATATATATACATTTTTCCGCCATTGCAGTGTTGTGAACGCATTCTCACTATTCGACATTCGCGTATATGTATGTATATATATTGGGCTGGCAAGAAAGTAATTTCGGATTTTTAGTGTGAAATAAAAGTCAATTTTTTTCATACAAAGAATGAACTTTAATCAATTATATATTTTCCATTTTGTTCGTTGAAAGATGCCATCTTTCACGATTCCGCGCTTACAGAACCTCTGGTCCTTATCAGCCAAAAACTGAAGTAAGTGCGAGTTCAGGTCATCATTATTGAAGATTTTACCATCCAAGGAATTTTGTAAACTTCGAAATAAATGGTAATCTGATGGTGGATGTGACATCACTTGCCAACCAAGCTCCAATAATTTTTCACGGGTTAGCAAAGACGTATGTGGTCTAGCATTGTTATGGTGAAACACGATTCTGATTTTCCAATTCTGGTCTTTTTATTGCCTTCCACCAGTTTCATTAGTTGTTGACAGTAAACATCTGAATTGATCGTTTGGTTCCTTGAAAGCAGCTCAAAATACACATCACCTTTGTAATCCCACCAACTGACAGCATGGCCTTTTTTTTAAACAATTCAGTTTTCGATGTGGTTTGTACTGGTTCATTACGCTTAGACCATGATCGTTTTCGATTGATGTTATTGTAGACAATCTATTTTTCATCATCAGTGATGATTCGTTTCAAAATATGGTTGATTTCATTGCATTTGAGATCAATATCGCAAATATTGATTCGATGTGCTAAGTGAATCTCTTTCAATTTATGTGGAACCAAAATATAGATCTTCTTAACGAGTCCAAGACATTTTAAATGATTTTCAATTGTTGTGTGTAAATCATTTAACCTCTCTGCAATCTCTCGCACAGTTATATTACAATCAGATTCAATCTTGGCTTTGATTTGGTTATCATCAACCTCAGTAGGTCGACCAAAACGTTGGTCATCTTTGAGTGAAAAACCTCCGGAAAGGAATTTTTTAAACCATTTCTGACACGCGTTCTGTTAAACAATCAACACCATAAACTATATATATTTCGTTGTGAATCTCAGCAAAATATGGCGAAAATGTTCGTTTTTGCACTCCATGTTAAAAACTTGACACTGAACTAACAGCTGTAAACAAAATTACGCGCAATTTGCCTCTAAAGTAAGCTAAAAGCAACGGCTATCAAATGTCAAGAAGAAAAAAATCATAACATTGACAAAGGTCAATAATATAAAAACGTAATACAAAAAACGAAATTACTTTCTTGCCAACCCAATATATTT
>NW_021831288.1:0-2854 GCF_006345805.1 Octopus sinensis | reverse complement strand
TCTTTCTCTTTCACTGTCTATCTGTCTCTGTCTGTCTCTGTCTCTCTGTCTCTCTGTCTCTGTTTGTCTGTCTCTCTCTGTCTCCGTCTATCTGTCTCTCTGTCTCTGTTTGTCTGTCTCTCTCTGTCTCTGTCTGTCTCTCTCTCTCTCGCTTTCTCTCTGTCCGTCTGTATCTCTCTGTTTCTGTTTCTGTCTGTCTGTCTCTTTCTCCCCTCCCACTCTCTCTCTCTTCTTACATCCAACAACCTCACCGTAACACTTGTTTCAAACATGCACCAATTGTAGCTCCGTTCCCAATGATATCTCATCAGCCATTTTGTCTATTGGCTGCGCTGTAATTCTTCGGGAATAAATTAGTGCCAAACATTTTAATTACGACGATAGTTGAGGCGGTGTTACTAGTGACGATGGTGATGGTGATGGTGATGGTTGTGTTGAAGATATGTTGGTGATAGTGTTAGTGATGGAGGTGGTGGTGGTGGTGGTGTGGTGGTGGTGGTGGTGGTGGTTGCGGTGATGAGGTATCAATGGTGGTTGCTGTGGTGTTAATATTTGTACTGATGTTAGTGGTAGTTTTGGTGGTGGTGGTGGTGGTGGTGGTGGTGGTGTTGGGGGTATTGTTATTGTTGTTGTTGTTGTTGGTGGTGGTGGTAGTGTGGTGGTGGTGGTGGTGACGCTGCTGTTGCTGCTGCTGATGCTGTTGTTGGCATTAAATAACCATATGACTATGTGCTACCTGTGACATTTTAATCAAGAAAAGAACTTGCCTAAGGTTACACTAGCATCTTTTGCGCAACAGCTTTTTCGAATACGATCATTTCCCCCACACTTAAACAATAAACATTAATATTAATTCTTCAATTTTGCTTTTTCCTTCCCAGCTTCATAACATAAGTTTCTTCATTTTGCAGGTAGTACCTTCTGCTTAGCTTAATAAGTTCGCTTCGCAATCGCACAGTCTCGTGTTCGATCCCATTTCACGGCATCTCGGACCGGACAAATGTCTTCTACCATAGCCTCAGTTGATCAAAAATCTTTTATGATTGAAATTTAGTAGTCGGAAATAGAAACTGTAAGGAAGTCCTCTGCATGAATTGGATTGCACATGTTCTTGGCTAGCAGACCAGATCCGTTATATGCTTTAACGCAACTATCTGGTTTTTGATTGAATTTAGCGGAGTCCTCTTTCTTCTCTTGCTTTTTTTCTTTTCCCTCCCCTCCTTAATTGCCTCCCTTGTACCCTGTCCTCTCTCTTACTCATCTGCCTCTCTCTTTCCCTCTCTCATTCTTTAGTCCCCCACGCCACTCTTCTGGTTCTTGCTAAGTGACCAGTGTCCAGTCAAACTGCATCGTTGTGAAAGGGAAGATACAGAAAGTAGAGCAATTTTAAATTGGCTGAAATATGATAGTGGTAAAAAATGAGAAATGAATATAAAATATAAAATATATAGCCTTCATTGGTACATAATTAGCATGTAATAGTCATTGCAGTTGGTCTAGTTGGATTTGTCTCTTCGGGTGGTATTAATGTTCGGGTATTTTTAATACGTGAACTTGCTGTAAGACAGTGAGCTGGCAGAATCTTTACGGCGCCGGTCAAAATGTTTAGCGACTTTTTGTCCGTACTTTACATTCTGAGTTCAAATTCAGTCGAGATCGACTTTACCTTTCATCATTTCAGGGGTCGATAAAATAAGTACCAGTGAGGACCTGGGGGTTGATGTGATCGACTTATTCTACCCCCACACTGACACTGATGGCCTTGTGCCAAAATGTGAAACCAATATATGAACTTGTTGCTTATACATTATTTACATTATTTACATTTTTTACATTCGACGGATATTTGTCCTCATCTTGTTTGTTGTTACACAACGTTTCGGCTGATATATCTTCCAGACTTCTTCAGGTGTCTTGGGGAAATTTTGAAACTGGGTTCACATTCCTAAGGTATTTTTCGATGTTATTGTTATTATTATTATTATTATTGTTGTTGTTGTTGTTGTTGCTTAGAATCGAACTCGGAATCTTGGGGTTAGTAGCCCGCGCTTTTGACCACTACGCCATAGGCCCCAAGCAGTGACCTGAACAGTAACAACAACAACAACAACAACAAATACCTTAGGAATAAGAACCCAGGTTCGAAATTTCCCCAAGACCCCTGAAGAAGGCTGGAGAGTATATCAGTCGAAACGTTGTGTTAACAACAAACAAGATGAGGACAAATATCCGTCGAATGTAAAAATGTAAATAATGTACATAATTCCTTATCTCTCAAATATAGAATTGTTGCTAATATCCGAACTTGTTGCTAATGTCTGAACTTGTTGGTAATATGCAACTTTGCACGGTTCTTAAAGCAGTGACTTTAGAAATGGAAAGGTAAGTGAATGAATGAATGAAGAAAGAAGAAAGGAAGGAAGGAAGGAAGGAAGGAATGACTGAAATGTCGCGTATTGAATTGAATGAAAAGGTCTCCAGAAATGTGTGCTGTGCTTTCATTGGTCCTTGATTTGGTCCATTGTGCTGTCCTAGGAAATTTTTTTGGTAATCTTTGAGAAAACCGAAAGAAATTGAAATTGCTGAAAGTAGCGAATTTAGCAGTAAGAGAAAAAAAGTGGAAATGAATAAGAAGTGGAATTCTTTCATATTTTATAAGTTTGTGCATTAAATAATGGTAAGTCTGATGCTGTGTAGATAAACAGTATTTGCGGTGGCGTATGGGTGTAATATGCCACTGCCAGAAGGGTCTCTAAATGAGAACTTCCTTGTAAACAATATGTATGTATATGTTGTGTGTATATGTATATGATATGTATATGTATATGTATGTATATTAGATATATATATATAT